>NC_090288.1:4107500-4407500 GCF_037392515.1 Haliotis asinina
ACGTGCCGTGTAATTTGGAATTGTGGTAGTTGTGGTAATTTGTAAGTGGTAATTATTTGCACTGAAGTGTTTCCATTATATTATTCAGTGAGTGAGTGAGTGAGCAAAAAATGTTACATCGCATCCGCAAAATTGCAGAACAAGTTAATGATAAAACAACAAACCTTTTCCACATCCACAGATCTCTCTGTCGTACTATTGTACAAGTTTAATAATATCATGAGCATATACTTGTTTCTGCACTGCTGTACCTTATTTATCACAGATAACGACATTCCATTTCAGTTACAAAAATATTCTACTCAGCACATAGACATATTCCAACGGAAGATTACTATTTAAACAAGAACTGTAGACAACCAGCCCCTAAAGTTTGCTGCTTTACGCGATGATGTAACTCATGAACCATACACCGAGGCAGCGTGGGTTCCTTCACGTGTCCGTGTAATGACCATTTTGCAATAATTAATCACTGGCTATGTAATCCGATGTTCAAGAGATACGTATTTTTAGATAGGCATTGCATATTATTCACAAGGAATTACGTTGTATAATGAGCAATTATCCTCATGTGTAATATTGCTAACTGACATCTAATCCCCAGTTACATCTATGTGCTATGAAGGATCGTTTCTTCATGTTAGACTTCTGCAAACATATCAAATATGGCAGCGTATCAAACTGTATCAAGGACATGTGTCAGACTAAATGCCATTCGGTTCTTCTGGAGGTACATTTTCAAAAACAGAATGCGTCATTTCAGCATTAGCTAATGTTGTTTCTTGTTGACATTTATAAGAGATGACGTTATGTTTCCATATTATTATAGTTTATTGCGTTGTCATTTATCAAACCGGTCAGGGGCGTTTGCTCATCACGCTGAAACCACCGGCTCGATTCCCTACATGGGTACCATGTGTGAGGCCCATTTATCACGTTCCCCGCTTTGATATTGTTGGAGTATTGCTGTAAGAGGCGTGCAAATGAACTTACTGAAACAGGAAATTTGGGAATGTATAAAGAGGTCGTGAGGATCGCCCTAGAGGATCGTGTGGTTGATTACCTCATGACCTTTTACCTCAGTTGTTTGAATGCCCATGTTTTCAATCACTTGATTGCCCTGTTCGAGTTTTGACATGCCATAAGAAGGAGGAAGCAACAAAATGCATCATGCATCACAGTGCCTCATTATCGGGCAAGATCATGGGACAGGGTGACCAAATGGCTAAAGGTGTCACGCCAAAGATCCCAGTTCGAATCCCGACATGGGTAAAGTGTATGAAACCGACGTGATAGTGCAGGAATATTATTCACTCACACAACCAAATATTCGAAAAGTGCAAAAGGGCATTATGGATTTAATCCGTGACTATCCTGTTGAGAATTGAGTTATAAGTGGGATTGGGTGGTCATGCTCACTGACTTGCTTGACAGCTGACATCGTATCTATAAGTGCGACCAATGCTCATGATGTTCTCCACCGTAGTGTCTAGTCCAGGTTCGTAATCAACACAACGCCATCACATAAAGAGAAGATTTTGCTAATAACTGCGACCGAAGAGCGCCAGTGGTATTTACTTTCGCGTTTAATGATTACAATATCAATGGAACCTATTAGTTCTTCATCTTTTAATCGTGTTTAAAAGCTTACTCGACTAATGACATTAACCTGTTTTACAGTGAACGGTTAACACTGAATAATTACATGTCCGATAGACGCTAAGAGATGATAAAATGCCACAGGTGCTTTCCACGACCTTAATTGCGAGCGACTATTACACAGTGTTGTCACGATTATTTAACTGAAAATGTTACTCATTCTAATCCGTGACTATCCTGTTGAGAATTGAGTTATAAGTGGGATTGGGTGGTCATGCTCACTGTCTTGCTTGACAGCTGACATCGTATCTATAAGTGCGACCAATGCTCATGATGGTCTCCACCGTAGTGTCTAGTCCAGGTTCGTAATCAACACAACGCCATCACATAAAGAGAAGATTTTGCTAATAACTGCGACCGAAGAGCGCCAGTGGTATTTACTTTCGCGTTTAATGATTACAATATCAGTGGAACCTATTAGTTCTTCATCTTTTAATCGTGTTTAAAAGCTTACTCGACTAATGACATTAACCTGTTTTACAGTGAACGGTTAACACTGAATAATTACATGTCCGATAGAAGCTAAGAGATGATGAAATGCCACAGGTGCTTTCCACGACCTTAATTGCGAGCGACTATTACACAGTGTTGTCACGATTATTTAACTGAAAATGTTACTCATTCATTACTCGCCTCTCCCCTAACACTTCGTCTCCAATTTTTAAATTAGGATCCAACTATTTGAAATTCAAGCTGACGTCTCATAATCAACTCTGTTTTCTCACACCGACGTTCCAGCCAAAACGAAATAATCGATTCTACACAAAATATAATGGTGGAAAGAAACGTTTTTCTTTACATAACTATTTTTTCAGAAATGAATAAATGTCTAAATATGTTGTCTCAAAACCAATCTGCCTCAAACAAAAGTCGCCTCCTTTGAGCATTAAACGATCAGTTCCTAGTGTTCCTCCGTAGGCCAGATGTTTATGACTGCTCTTGTGGTTCCTTGGTTGAAACTTATCTAAATTCTAATCTAATAATTGTCAGTTTTGTGAGGTAAGTGTCCCATCACCTGTGATGCCTTCCTATTGGTGGTGTTCCATGGTGTAACATGTTAAGTATGGTAATACAAGAACCCTGGTAAAATAAGATTTCTTGCAGAGTGTGATCTCTTCATTTTGCTGATGGCGTTTTTCATAGTTTGAACAGCCGAGCAGCTGAGCGCCCCGACGTCTGAAAAAAAAAATAAAGTATGTATCTTCAAGTACCCTCAATGCATTTATTATTTTCTTGTTTTGTAACTGATCTTCATAGGAAGCGGTCATGAGAGGGAACTGCATAAAACAAGAACATGTGTCTGAGTGTGGCGAAAATGCTGAGCAGGAAGATAATTTTATATCTCACCCGTGAAGATCTGGTATAGTACTGGTCTTCAACATCCCATGCTTGGTGTTGCAGGCTACTGACGGGATCGAGTGGTCAGGTCCACTGACTTCATTGACATATTTCATTTCCGAAGATCTATGTTCATGCTGTTGATCACTGGGTTGTCTGGGCCAGACTCGATTATTTACATACAACCGACCTAAATCTGGAATAGTGTTGATTTAGGTGGTAAAGAAAAACGCACTGACATGAAGCCGTTGAGTACTGATAATTATTTTTCTACGTTTCTGAACAAAATACTTATGATATTGGTCGAATCGTAGCTTAGACTTTTCCATGAAGAAATGTCTTTTCATCCATGTATTTTCACAATGTGAAACCATTTCTTTCAGCCTCGGCACTTGCGGGAGACTCCCACGTTTTAAATAGAATGTCCATTTAGTAAGGCGAATTTCAGACCCCGCAGAATAAATAAACACGGTGGTCACTTCTTAGTGTTTATGCTTTAGTCCACATCCTGTTAATAAGATGATTCTATTATTATGGAAATATACGTGTCAAAGCCCATCCATTTGCTTTTGGAAGTAATGGCGGGGGCACGTCGATCTTGTCTTTCCAGACTGACTCATTGCATGTCTCACATCTGTGAAAGTTCGCTAGTTTCAGAGGAAACGGAACGTAAAACTGCTGATACATTGTATGTTTCAAAATGCTGACAGAAACCATCCTTTCCTATTTTGGGGTGTTCCAATTTGTTAAGTATTCAATGGCTCAAAACCTTAGGGATGTTCCGGGCATCGGAACACACCCTATGAAAACACTCAGTTTCTTCCAACGAGTTACTAGATAGAAGACATGTTCGGTAATCAGACGGAGTACCCGCTCAAAGGTCCTTTGAAACAGCCTGTTTCATTAGCATGCGTTTGTAATAGTGATAGTGGTGAAACAAGGTGTTTGCAAAAAGATGAACCTCGCCCATCGGTGACACCCATTATAGATTTCAGCCATGTTGTCATAAGTGACACTCTAAACTGGATTAACATATGTACCCATGATTCCAGTTGGCGCTTGGTCATCGTGTGACTGGTCATAAAAGAATGCCTAATCTCCACTAAACATGTACAGTAATGTATCACTAAAGTAATCACTGGTAAGAACATGGGAGCCACTTTAATGCCCACGACAATAAACGTATGCGAGCAAAGTCAAGGAACTGATGGACCTCCAAATATGATCGACTCTGCAGCCATATCCACAAATAGGACACATTCGGTCTCCCCTGTGCTAAGTGGTCAAAGAACCTAGTTGAGGAGGTAAACGGCTCCTAAAATTCAGCGAGGAATGAGTAAAAGCAACGTGAACAAGACAGCCATTAAAAGAAGTGACATGGTTAAACTCCTGGGGACTCCTGAGATGAATATGGGAAATCAGGAAGAAGGCTTGAATAGAAACATAATCAAAACAGATCAAGAGAAACTCATTAGCAAACAGCATGGAGAGTTGCAAAAGAAAAATACATCTCTTTCAAAAGATCAAGCAAAAGTTATCATCAAAGACTTGGTAAATGATTTGTGACATTAAACTGTCACTTTTACACACACGGCAACACGATCAAAAGACACGGACAATCCTTTACCTCTAAAACTAAAGGTAGAGAAAAACCTTTTTTCTATGATTTTGTCTAAAATCGACAGCAACCGGGTTCAAATTAAATAAGCATTGATTAAATATGAGCTGAAAACTACGTTAAGCTTCAGCGAATCTACACATTAAGAGCTGGAAGACATTAAATGCTATATTTTCAGGAACGTAAGCAAAGCGGTGCCTCTAATTGCCTTAATGAAAACACTAACTTGCATCAGTGAACAATATTTCAGGAGGTTGTGGCCGATATATAGAAAATCTGGAAGGGAAGATTAGGAGCACTCTCAGTAAACTTAGTCTTTAGTATTACTCGTTACACTCCCGCACTGAATGTAACACACCCTAGGAGGAGGTAACCTTTGAGCGGCCTGTGACCGTCCAATCAAACGTTTATGACGCATTACAAAGGTGTCAAAGGTATGCGTTTCTCATTACAAAGAAATGAAAGAAGAATACAGAAGAATGGACATATGAAGAACACATATTAAATTTTAAACGGAGAGCTTCACCTGCCCGGCAACCGGCAGTTGGGGACACCAGTTCAATACATCAGTGTATAACAATTTCTGATCATATCGATATAGTCGAAAATTCAGGTGTCAGATCAAACCTCGTTTGACCAAGTAACTTCCGGAAGGAATGTGACCTCATAATCCGACTGAACCTCAAAACTACAAACAATGCCAGAGAAACAATACCAATTTGCAGTTCAAGTATTGCCCATCCCATCTCCCACACAATGCTCTGTTATATTTACGTGTATTACGATATGTTACTTCTTCACGGAGGTGACATCGCACGTACGTTCTGTTCATGGAAAATGAAAAACCTTAAATGAATTATATTATGATGTATTACTTCAAAATGTGGGCGACATCTTACAGCCAGTCAGTCAGCCGAGAAAACACCGCAGTTTAGGTTTCCACAAATCATCGAGAAATGCTGTATTCGAAGCAGACATGTCATGAATTAATATGAAAAGAAGATATAAATTTTATGACAAGACAAAAATGAAAACATCGTTTCCAAAGTGTGAGATGAAATTGAAGAAAATGCAATACACTGAAACACTTAATGAAAAAGGCAGCAAGTTCACTCATGTAAAGATGACATCATGCATTCTTTTGAATTAAAGAAGTGACATCATCTTTTCTCCACCACCCAATGTCCTTCCACACTTTTGGAATCAATAACAAAACCTCGATTTATCTATGCCTGTGAAATATAGCAAAACCTGATAGTGCTTGAACATGTATAATCTAGATTCTCTAGAAACATTTTGAAACCAATGTTCCTCGTTGTATTAATGTCATGAAACAATTTACCTGAGAACTTATAATTTTTACATTTGCTAACATTTAGGACTATGTTATTTTACCTTCTCTTAGTGTGACATGCATAAAACAATCAATGCGTGATCACGAATTTGCCACCATATATATGCAACTACTGTAATGCAGTTGATATGTTCGTATGCACTTGAATATGACCTGACCTGAAAAGAAGTGTTGTGCATCATCATGGTGCAGCTGTCTTTGCATAAAGCCATGCATCGATGACAAACGTGTTCAGCAGTTTGAACATAACGAATCAACAAGAATACCACTGACATTTTATCTTGTTGATAAATGTTATCATCGACTTGACTTGTTATTGCCATGTAAAAAAATAATGCATCACCCATTTGTCCACTATGAGAATTAGTGTCTGCAGGAACGAGTGTGACTCAAGCTCCTCATTAACATATGCTTAACTTCCCAAGCTGTATTTCTGAGAGTCAAAAAATAAAAATGTGTTCCCCCCTCCCTTTTTTATGTCAAAAATTTAAACTAAAGTCCTGCCGCTCTCGTCGCTTTTGAAAAAAAGTATCCCCGAGAAACGTTTATATTTTTAATGCAGGCTTAACTGTCACAACCCCCAGTTGACACATAACCATGTATACATGTAGTAGCGAGTTTACTTTTATGCCGCTTTTAGCGAAGCCACAGCAGTATGATGGCTTTGGACACCAGAATTGGGCTTCATAATGTATACCCATGTTGGGAATTGACCCGTGGTCTCGGGCGTGTAGTAATAAAAGTTAATTACCACTTCTACCTTTAATTCCATTTTTTCTTACTTTCGTTTATCACGCTGGAGACAGGGATTCGATTTCAAAACATGAATATAATGTGTGGAGCCAACTTCTGGTTACTCTTAACTCAGTTAAACAGATCTAGAATCATCCCATTTAACTATCAAATTAAATAGTATCGGGCCTTTGATATGACGGACTTAGCAAGGATGAATGTATACTCAGGCATCGCAGTACGTTTCAAGAGCTGTGCTAGACACTCCACTACTCTAATGACTAAACTGTTACATAGGACACGCTGGACAAACAACTTCCTGTTTGAGACCATCGTCGTGGTGTTGACGCCAGACAATGATTACACCCTGACGCCTTGGAGGACGTTCATGTTGGTGATAAGTCTGATTTCCTCCTTGTGTCGTGTACTTAAACCTCTTCTCCTCATGTATCAGCTACAAGCCTAGATCGATCAATATTTGCTGATGCACATATAGTGACTGCATGTATATCTGGGAGGCCGAATGATGCGTGTGATGTAATGAAATCTTCTGTGTATAACTATACACATAAACTGTCATGAACTTTGTGAATCTGGATACCTCTTTCATTTGTCCTGTATCAATAAGTCGCTGTTCAATTATGATTTCTTTACACCCTTTCATAGTTCCGTTGTTTGGAAAAGTGTTTCCACAGATAAAATGTCAATTAGATAACATGGTGTTTAACTGAAGGCTGCCTAATGGTCATCCAACATCCAACAAAATGTAGCAACAGCTCTTGCGTCAAATAACAATTACTTTTACGCGACTCAGATACCTTCCTTTGACGTCGGCACCTTCTATGGTGACAATTAGGCTAATTCAGACACTTTCGTGTAAACAATCCAGTTTCAGCTAAATATCATCCTTCCATGTGGAGCTGTTCGTGAACAGAAATTACTGAATTTGTCATATTGGCTCTAAAATTATTGTTATGCCCAACATAAAAATATACAGATCTTACAATCTTGAGAATCAATATGTAGTCGATGCAGGAAGTCTTGTAAAGCCCCGTGTGATATCTCTGGCTATAGCGCAGGAACATGCGGTGCACAGCCAAAAAACAAAAACTTTTCTCACACTAGGCGTCTTTGAAACGATAATTACGTTGAGCAAGCTCAAAGCATTACTCGGATCTTTCCTCGTGAATAATGAATGGCAGAGAAATTAGTGTTTGCTGGTGACGAATGATTGAAATGATATACTGCTCAATCAATCTTTCAAACAAAACTAATGTATTTTAGATAACGTTATTTAGGAGATCTCGGACTGAGAAAGTTCAAAAAGTTCCAGAGTATTTTCACTCATATCAGAAAGTAATAATGCAACATGTTTTCTTCAGTTAAATGGGTTCCTGAAAAAAAACTGACTATCTATTTGCTTAAAGTCACTAGTAACATCATTTTCGCAATAGCTTTTCAAGAAATGTGTAAAAACAGTGATTACAAGTACATTTCCGTGACCACAATATCATTTTCATGAATAAATTACAGAACTTGACCAAACTGGCAAAGTCTTTCGCAAATGTTCCTCGTATAGTTATCATGGTTGTAAAATGTCAGAGCCAGAGAACAGTTCGATTCAACTAAGGAATGGAGCGAACACTTTTGACTCTCAGACTGACTTCTCTATAGAATGGTGTCTATATGCCAGTCATCAAGGAACTCGTTTATTGGTCGCTGATGAAGCAAAAACGTGTAGTTCCAAGCATCCTTGATATACTCAGTTATTTAAGCTTGAATAGTAAAGTTAACATTAAAACTGTTGATGAGATTCCTCAATTCAATATGGCACTTTTCGACGCAAGAAGTTGATCAGAAGTCCCTACTTACTCGCACCGTCCCTACAAGAAAGCTGCAATACTTGCACTGAGGCAGCGGGTAAACCGAATAGTGTTTCAAATACATCACAGGCTTGTCATGATATTAGACACTAACCTCGCACAACAGATGTGCAACAAGAAATGCTGCATTTATGTATTGGATTGAGTTAGTGGGTGAATTTAACTTTTGTTAGCATTTAAGTTGGATCATATCGTCACATGGGGGTTCACTGAAACTTTGGTGATTCTGACGACTGATTACGCGCTACTATAGAGATAACACGTGGATTGGGACAGAGACCTTTGCTCGTACGATTAAGAACAGCTGTAAGCAGTCAGTACAGACACACCAGACCGCATGGCAATTTGTGATCCATATCTATGCAGTAGAGAAATAATCTGCCACAATGAGTTTTAACCTGTTCTATTCAGATCTTTGGTTGTTGTTTTATGTTTTACAACAGTCTAATTGCGCACAAGTACAGGGTTAACCATTTCACATCATGAGCAGTCTGACACCCTGCCAGAGTAAGATGACCGCAATCTATCAGTCATAACATGGCATTCCCCACGAGAACTATAAACGGCCACGAACAGAAGTTATTGTCATTACATGCTCCAAACATTGTTTGCTCTTAGCAGCTTCCTGTTTTGAATCTTGGTCTTCCTTCTAACATACGAAGCACGTTTCACATTACAGACGGGAAAACAGACTCAACTAATCAAATAATTACATTTGAATATCTGACCGTAAACTGACGATGGCAGTTGTGTTCTTCTGTAATTCATTTGTGAACAACAGGTAAAGTTTAATGCTGCTTGTACACATGTTTATAAAGAATCTTTTAACAGGGATGGTTTCAGCGTCACATCATGTGGAGGTGTGCACATCTTTGCCAAAATACAGGAAAACTTCATAAGCGATGAACCACCACAAAGGGAGAAATGTTATTTCCTGTAAATGTCCTTTAAATACACATTTGAAACAGGTATTCTAAAGACAATGCATTTACCAATATTCAGTATCGCCCTACATTAAAAAGGCACAGTGACCTGTTCGGGTTGAAATTCGATAACATAACATTGCTTGAGTTGAGCTGACACGTTCATTGTCCAACAGAAGTCTTGGATGTAAGGATTCCCCATTAAACTAAATCTGAAGAACTCCCCTGAAGTCCATTCCCATAAGAGGTGTAGAGAACACCCTCACTGCTATAAAAATCACTGAATAAAGAATGAAGAATTCACGTTTGAAGAATTCTAAATTCCCCATCCGATGTGTCAGATTGTGTGCATAGGGCTTACATGATACCATGACACCATTCTGTCAATGCGACATAAATATAAGGATAATACATACAAGTTAAATGTGCTGCTGCAAGAGTATCTAGATCCGCCTGAGAAGATATAATGTCAAGATACTCCCGACCCAACGTACCGACGTACGTAGAGCACTAGAAAAGCGCATCTGATTAGCTTAAGAACACTAACTAACCTCAGTTAGGGAGTCCTCGAGAGCTTGGGGACAGAAACAGAGGTCCATTTACAGAGAAGCTTGAGGGTAAGGATTACGGGTTTCCTAAAACACTAATATAAATTCTGTGTTGATGATGTATATTTACCAGTGAGACCACACCAACAGTCATTTTCCGTTTTTTTGTCAAGCATTTCCAAACATGATATCCTATGTTTGTGAATTTATTCAGGTAAAAGATTGACTAGCATTTGCACAGTGGCACAGAATACATTGCACGCTTACAGTTGTACGAACACGTGGTGTTAACATTTTTGGTAGTTATTCATAAACACTTGCTCAAGATATAGTCGAAATCAATCGACTCTGCTCTTGGCAGATACTCCTTATGGATATTAAAACGGGTATTTAACATTTAAGAGGGTGTATGTTGAACCACGGAAATATCCAGGGTGAGGTCTGTCTCTTAATCCAGTTAGTAAATGGTTCAATATTCCTTCAGCTAGCTGTAACAAACAGGACAAAAATACATTGTATTACGCATGCGAAATTGTATGGAGTATATAGAGGTAGTAGCTCTGTTCCATCTATTCTAGATGACTTTTAAAACACTAAATCACAACAATGCTTTTGGGTTTGATGGTAAAATAAACGGATATATTTGACATTCTATAATATACCAGAAGCACAGTAAGATTACCTGTAAAAATTCAATGTAAAAGAAGTATCCTTATATTTATATGCTGGCGAAACGGAATACTATTTTGTGTTTACATACACTATTGATGTACTTAAAATATTTAATCTTTCTAAGAAAACTTAAAGTGATCATACATTTACATGATATAACAACACGTGACTTCTATGCAATAACACGTTAACTATTGCACGTTAACATAGCGACCTGTCCATTACATGTTAACATAGGGACCTGTCCATTACATGTTAACATAGGGACCTGTACATTACATGTTAACATAGGGACCTGTACATTACACCTTAACACTGGGAATTGCATCGGACGTTATTTCTTTCAATGATTAATGCAGCATGGAAATTTTCAGCCTTAAAAATGTCTTGAATAATGTAATGGGAAACAGAGACGGCCTCGCCTGTCTTCGTTATCATTATTTCAGGTGAATGATTATGAAGGGGTAGACCTGGATTTGTCATCAATGGAAAGAGTAAACAGTAAGCCCGACCTGTACCAGTCACGTTTGAGGACATACTATGGACACATTCGAACTAAGCCATCGCGATAGGTTTCAAATACAGTGCGAGACATCTCCACGAACACTAAAGACCAAAACGTTACATAAAATACGCTGGACAAACAGATTCTAAGTTGAGTCCAACGTGATGGCGTTGACCCCAGACAATGATCACACGCTGAGCGTTAGGTATTGTTTATCTCTATTTAAACACTTTCTCGTACCCAGATTCTGTTGACAATTAGTGTAATTCAACCACATTCACGTTAACAACCCAGTTTTAGCTAATGTAATCTGACAAGCCACTGTAACATATAACTCTTACCCGTCGACCTGCGAGGGAAGAGAAATTGCACACAATCAAACATCAAATTGAACTCAGAATCTTTCAAATCATGTGTAGTGGAAGAATGAAGTCTTGTAAATCCCTGAGTGGCATCTCTGGCGATGAAACATGGTGTGCACAGCAAATATACAAAAGTTGTTCTCAGAATAAGCGTCTTTGAAATCTTAATTGAATTGAGTACACCGTGAACTTAAAGTTGGTTCGTTTTGTGTAGTGCTAGTGATGAATGATTCAAGTGATATACTGCTCGATCAATACTTTATACAAAACTTCTGCATCTTACAACACGATATTTAGATCTCAGTCTGAGAGTGTTCAAGTCAGTTCCTGGCATTTTTACATGATGTATCGCATGTATCTAAGCATCATTGATATACTCATTTCTTGTACCCTTTGACAGAGGCTTCGCAAAATGTTTCCGGAACTGAATGTGGTACTTGTCAACACAAGAAAATGGGCCTGTTTGTGTTTTGGCAATGTATTTAATATCACATTTTCTTCTCTTTACTGCATCCCCAACAAGAGGCAATAGGACAGAGACCATTTATATATGGGGTTATGTGATTCCAATCATGTTGATCTATCTTCAGTTGCTGGTGATCTATAGCATGCTTGTATATTGTATTATCTTCACAAATAAAACAGTTTTAGATGTACAAGCTGGTATCTGTGATAACTTCGTTATTTTTACAGTCCTTCGATAATGGTATTTATTTTATGTAAAACCTTCTCACTATATGGCTGGAATATTGCTGACAAATAGTAACCCACTCAAAATTTATGTGGTTAAGTACGGGGATGAGGTGGTAGAATTTCGGTTACATCACAGCGCTTAGCACACTATAGGAGCATTTAGTCACCGTAGCACTGGTGTGACATACGACAAAAGAAGGTTCATAATCTTGATAAAGCATGGATTAGAGCCAAAGATTTCTTGCTAAAGAAAGTGCACCAGGGCATTATGAAACTACCCTGTAAAGACCCGAGTTACAATAGGTCTTCAACAATAATTATATTCATGTTTGTCGAAAGAAACAACAAACAAGATCGGGGTCTATCTAACTGATTGCTTAAAGGGGGTCACCATATCTCAGTTGCGTGAATCGATGCTCATGATGTTCATAAACACAAAACAAAAACAAGTCATCATCCGTTAAGCAAAGGATCATGGAGCCGAGCATAATATTGGGAACGAATCTCCTATCACCAAACGTGCAATAAGGCACGCGGCATTTATGTACTTGATTGAGATCGTTGGTGCATTGACAATTTCATCATGAAAGAGTATCAGTTGTATCATGCCATAACAGGGAGGTCTGTCCAACTTTGATTAAACTCAGTGTAGACTAAGAGTCTTAATCGAAGAAGATCTTGGATGGGAACCAAAAACCTTTGCATGTTTTTACGGTTAAGGAAATCCGCCGCATCCAGCCAATTCTAGCATCTCATACAACTAAGGCATCCGTGGTCCAGAGCACCAGGGGCACAATCTGCCTGTGTGCGTTTATGTTCTTTCTGGTTTGTTGTTGCTGTTGCTGTTGCTGTTGCTGTTGCTGTTGTTGCTGCTGCTGCTGTTATCATCAGGTATAAATAGAGACCCCGGTATTTCACATCACCGGTATACCGCCCAATCAGAGTACGCTGTCCCGCAGTCTATCAGTTCTAGTATGTCATTCCCCATCAGAGGCATAATCAGCTACGATCCAAAATTATTGTCACTGAATACACCAAATACTCAGCTGCTTCCTGTTTTAAAACAATGTTGGCCTTCCTTCTAATACACGAAGCACGGTATCGTCAGGAGATTAGAATCAAATAATCAGATTAACTGCATGTGTGTGTGTGCTCCAATAGCTATAGACAATGAATGTGGCGTTGTCTTTTTGATAGATATATTATCAATGTTGGTACACTAAATGAAGCCTATTTCTGGTGTTCCCCGTGTCTGTGCTGACTGCTAACATCATACTTACTCACCTTCTCACTCACTCCTAGGAAAATTCAGAATGATCGAATAAAAACTGAAAGCATTGTCCATTGTCTAACATCATGAGCATAGGGCACAAGGTGTTTGCTAAAGAAGTGTATACCGTGCCCTATAGGTGGTCAAACACTTATAAAAGCAAGTACAGTTATACATGGGACACAAACAAAGGAATATGTGGTATTCGTAACTGCGTGTCCTTCACCGATTTTTGAAATTGGGAAATTCTCAGTCTTACTGAGGTCTTGAATGCATTAATCGTGAAACAGACACAGTGGTCTCTCTGCGCTTGTTTCTTTCATTTGGTTAGTTAGTTAGACGGGAAATGGCTATTTGATAGTTATTGAAAAATGACATATAACTAATGGGCATAAGGAACATGGTGGATGCTAACAAGGGTGAATGTTTACTCAGGCGTCGCGGTAAGTTTCAAGAACTGTGCTAGACATCTCCACTACTCTAATGACTAAAACGTTACATGGGACACGCTGGACAAACAATTTCCTGTTTGAGACCATCGTCGTGGTGTTGACGCCAGACAATGATTACACCCTGACGCCTTGGAGGACGTTCATGTTGGTGATAAGTCTAATTTCCTCCTTGTGTCGTGTAATTAAACGTCTTCTTCTCATGTATCAATTACAAGGCTAGATCTATCACTATTTGCTGATACAGATATAGTGACTGCATTTATATCTGGGAGGCCGAATGATACATGCACTGCATTGCTGGATTCAATCGTCACCAACAGCTATGTATGCATGTATGCATGTATGTATGTATGTGCGTGTGTGTTGTATATATTTTGAAATGTATCCGCAAAGAGGATTAAAGTATTGGACACTTACAATAATCTTGATTTCACCTTGGACGATCTTTACGTCACATTGACACCATGCAAAATTGCTTTCGATTGTTCTATGTAATAACAGAAGATAATGAACATGGTTACCAACAGCTACATGTTCCTGCGAAGCAGTGAAATTTTGAAACATAATATTTTTAACCTCGAGGGGCAGAGTTAGAATCTTGACAGTTTCGCCACAAATAATTTAAAATTGACGAAATATGTCAGCTATGTCGATCGTGTGTTAGAAAAAAATTTTCAAGAGAAATACCCCACGATAACTATCAAAGTATACTCTTTTGGTGATTCGAAGCCAAGTGATGTTTTGAAAGGCCACAAACTTTTTGACGCAATCTGTCACTATGCAAGGATTAACCAACGCCCAAAATATTGTGAAGTCGCAACGACGTGCCAGATGTTAAGCTGGTGAATTTACTTGATTGCACTTGTAGTTACACTCGGTTACTGTGTGTTTACAGCAAGTGTTACCGCTCGGAGATGTTACCCATGTTTGAAATCAGTTACAAGTTATTGCTTTGACCTCAACTCTGCCCAACAACCATTTATCAAAAACAAATCAGTGTCAAAACATATCATCAGTAACACGAATTCTAGCGTCAAATCACGTTTATCTTGTTTCAAATAAAAAACCTGAGATGTAACAAGATGCACAGTCGGTCAATAATTGGTCTAATCTGAGCACTTTGATGTAAACAATCCAGTTTCCGCTAGACATCAACCCTACACATAGAGCTGCACGTGAAGAGAAATTACCGAATTTGTTATGCTAGCAGCTGAATTATTGTCAACATCAAAAATATATTTCATCTTACAATCTTGAGAATCATATGTAGTCGGGGGATGAAGTCTTGTAAAGCCCCGGGTGTCATTTCAGGCTATGGCGCAGAAACATGTGGTGCATAGCAAAATACAAAGCTTTTCTTACACTCTGCGTCTTTGAAACCTTAATTAAATTTGGTACACAGAGAGCTCAAAACACCACTCAGGTCTTTCTACGTAAATGATGAATGGCAGAAAAATTGGTGTTCGCTGGTGACGAATAATCCAAGTGATATATTGTCTGATCAATATCTCATACACAATTGATGTATTTTAGAATACGTTATTTAGGGGATCTCGGCCTGAGAACGTTTGATCAGTTCTAATCATTTCCATGCAATATGGGTAAATATAGTAATTTCAAGTAGTTGCGTTAGTTACATGAACACTGGCTTGTCTTCAAAAGCTAGAAAATGCCACTTTGTCTAAAGCTTTAAAGAAATTCGTTGTAGACAAGTGAGTTTTCTACTAGGAAAAGTATATTTACGTCTTAAAGTTTCGTTGTGGTGAGTTAGAAAAGTGGTTAAAGCGTTCGCTCGTCATGCCGAAGACCCGGTTTGGATTCCCAACATGAGGACAATGTGTGAAGCCCATTTTATTGTGTCAACCGCCATGATACTATTGCTTAAGCGGCGTAGTATATACTAACTCACTCACCTTAAGAATTCGTGGAAAAGATAAACGAATAATGCTTGAATTTATATCTGCAATGACATAATATGACCTACACCTTTACCATAACAAAGCTTTGTGACTCATTAGTTAGTGACGTAACGAACAAGGACAGTTTCGTGACCTCAATGACATTTTTATTAATATATTTCTTAAACTGATCAAATTAGCAAGTCATTCGCAGTTCTGTCCTCGTATATTTGTCGTAATTGTAAATATCAGAGCGCGAGAACAATCATATTCCCCTGAGAGTAAAATCAGAGCGAGCACTTAGACTTCACATTCATAGCTCTACATAATGATGTTATTCATGAAGTCACGTTTATTATCCGCTAAGGAAGCAAAACATATGTTTCCAAGCATCGCTGATATCCTCACTTATTTTATTAGTAAATGTAACATTTGAAAACTTGTTTAAGTTCAACATGGCGTTTTTCGACCAAAAAAGTCAATCCTTATACACACGTTCCCAACAAGAAAGTTCAATATGGCCTGCTGCATTTCATAATGCGATTGAGGTACCGGGGTGCGGTGAATAGGTGTATCACGGGGCCTTGCGTATTAGAGGACGCCGGCCTCGCAGAGTCACAAGACAACAAGTCACGTTGCATTTATGTATTTCCGTTATAGAATTTCAGATGTATCATGGCATAATATGGCGAAACTTTAGCGAGACTGTTCATTTGTTGGTTGTTGCTGCAGTTACCAATATTCAAGCTGTAGGGCTGCGTGAGACTCGTCAACGACTAGGGGCCATATTGTAGGTAAATCATGGATTGGAACCAAAGACCATTGCATGATTCTACGACTTCGCAAAGCAGCTCTACGCATCCACTCTCAGCACCTCAGACCATACATCCGTTCGTGATCGATGCCAAGTGCAGTAGAGAATAAAGTGCCTGGAAATTTTGCTTCTTTGCGGTTTTAAGTTGTTTAATATAGTTATATTGTGGCAGTATTCTAACTGAACACAATTAGTATAACTTGAAACGTCAGGGATAACTTCGAAACATACCACCCTGTCCGTGTACGCCAACCGGCAATCTATCAAGTTCGAAATGGCATTCTCCACGGGAGCCATAATCCGTCATGTACAGAAATTATTGTCAGTGCATGCTGGAAACATTGCTTTCTCTCAGAGGCTTCCTGTTTTTGACCATGGTCTTTCTACCACTGAACGGGACAACAGAATCGACTAATCAAATAATCACGTAAGTAGGGGTAAATCGTGTAAATGACAAAAAAGACGGCAGTTTTGTTCTGTTGTTATTCTGTTGCGAGCAACCGGTAATATTAACGTCCGTCGTAACAGAGATCGTGTGACACTGGGTTTAGGCTCAACTGAATAGGTAGAAACCAAACAGATTATATTTGTATACCACCTGACAAAATCAACTGCTTTTTGGTAATCATGTCACTAACACAGTAGACATATGTTCATAATTATGTTTAATAACAACTTCCCTTTACTATAAGGGATAAATAGGTTTGGACTTAGCCCATGGGCGGAAACAGCTTTTTGGATGTTGCAAGCTGTCGAGAAAAGGGGTCAGTGACGTGTGTGTGTGATTTCAACTCATTATTAGGCAGTCTGTCTGACAAAAATGTCACGTATGTCAGGGTTTAAATCGAACAAAAACTGAACAAGTATTAAACTATCGATAATGCTGCTTCATTGTTGGAGGATGTTTTCGAAATCAGCAAGCACTTTTTTGGATCTCGAAAGAAGTGAAATGTAAACACCATATTTTACATGTGTGTAGAAGCCCAGCAATATGTATTATACGGCATTGTGTTTTGCAAACTTTTTCACGACAAACTGTATATATGCATGTACACAGTGTGAGAATATTTACAGAGCCATCCCCATGTGGCAGAGGAATGATTATAAGATGCCTGACATCGAAGGTGCAATTTCACACACGATGTGCGATGTAAAATATCAAGTCTCTCCGCCATCATTGTCTATGACAATCTACGAAACAGTTTCATCTCAAACGATCAATTCAAAGCTGGTGTTGCAGTCACTTTTTCAAAGATGCTTCTACATATTAACGAAGAGCCCAAACTCAAAATACATCGATCCATTTCAACCAATGTTTGGACACGCTGGAAACGTTGACAGAGAGGAAAGTGTGTACATTAAACATTCTTTCCAAGTTTCAAAGCCTTATCTGAATTTAGCCAGATTCGGAATCATGTTTTGTCATAAGCGTTACAAACTGACACTTTGAAATAAACATAAAGAGCCCCACAAAAAGTTGTTATTATGACGTAACATCTAAATTACATAATATTTAGTTTAGAATCTTGGTGGTTTATGTACTTCAACCTAATGTAAAAACTGTCATCTGTAGCACACTTATTAATTATTGCAATTATTATGGAATCATGTGTAAGTAAGTTTCTAGAATTTATGAAGTGCTGCACTCTAATAAACATGTTTCCAAAACCCATGCGCACCCCGACCCATGAACAAATACTCGAAAGATAATAGATATCTCTCCTTCAGTACATTTTCCTTTAATGCAAATATGTAAAGGTCACAAATACTGTTATTTTGTCTACAGGTTGCAGATTTTCATTTCACGATTTCTGCGTATGTTTCTTTTCCTATAAACTTTTACAAACTCCCCTATCGTAAGGACCGAAAACAAAACCAACTCGCCGCAAATAAATCTAAGTTTTATATGAAATTGGAACATACCGTCGCAGTAAAACGTGACTCGGAGGTAAGGACCATGCTCGGTCTCGTATTTTTGGCTACCAGACACGACGAGGATCTCAATGTCTTCTAATTACTTGATGGAAGGGGCTATCGGATCCAACACGTATGTACTCTGCAATGATACCGCAACGCGACACCGGCATGCTATTTCCAGTTAGTGGGCAGATTAATCAATACTGAAAGTAAACAGAGAGCATTAGCCGGGATTAGCACTTCTACTTGTTCCCTGTCCACACCACCATGTCTGACATCACCTCCTTCATGTTGATTTACATTGCAGGATCGAGTTGGCGTTAATGAATGGATTCAACGTCTATGTTAAATTAACCTAATATGCATTCTACTATGTAGAGAATCGTTCGAGATGATGGAGAGAATCCTTTGAGAGACGAACCTAATCATATCATTACATTAATTGAAGGATGGAAAATAGCACTTGGAAAGAAGGCTTTTGAAATAATTATTGAAATACATAAAGCTTTTGAAATGTATTGTTGAACAAACATTTTGCTCTATACGAGATAATGTGATTATTGATTGAGATTCACATAGATGTGAAGGAGGATTGTTTGCGTTACAGAGACATGAGAATTGTGCAAAGTCTAAATGGTATTGTATAAACTAGAGGTATGGCTGACAATCTATGATTTGTCACGTAACCACGTGGGTGTATATAAGCATGCATACACCTATCGAGGGCCGGTAGGTTTCTAACAGGGATGTCACAGATGGGAAATACAGTCACTCTTAACACACATGGAAAAAGAAACTGATGTTACTTTTGTTTATTATTTTTCGTGAAACATTCAAACAACACGAAATATGTCTGACTGAACGAGTTTAGTCATATGGTGCGGCGTATAATCGCAGCTGTTTTATATATAAAAAAACGTTTTGGCTTAACACTCCAATTTCAAAGACTACACAGTAGAGTCATGGAGAGCAGGATAAAAGTTGTGCCAATCACGTGCAGTGAAAAGTGAAAGCCAGCGTGTTCTTTGGTGTTTAACGCGGCACTCAGCAATACCCCGGCTATATGACAGCGGCATGTAAAGAATGGAGTCTGTACCAGGCAATCCACTGACTGACATCATGAGCATGCATCTACGCCATCAGGATACGATAACGTGTCGTCAACCAAGTCAGCAAGCCTGCCCACCCGATCACGTTTGTCGCCTGTTACGACAAGCTTAGGTTGCTGAAGACCAATTTTAAACCGGTTTCAAAGTTGTGTCGTACGTTTGTTGACATATGGCGTAATGAGAACGTCGAGACTGAATGACGTCAATGGCAGCATGGAACAACAAGAAACATGAGGGTATCATTCTGCAAAAGTACGTCATTTTTAAACGCCTTTAGCAATATTTCAGCAATATTACGGACAACAGGAAAAAGCTTCACACATTGTATCTATGTGGGGAATCGAGCCCGAGTCTTCAACGTGACGTTCGAAAGCTTTAACTACTTAGGCTGCTCCACTGTCCCACCATGCAAGACGATACAGAATTCCACAGGACATAATCCACAGACTTGTTCAGTCTGTGTGAAGGAGGTATGTAGTATTAGTAAAGGTAGTAAGGTCGCACTAGGTATTAGGCATATTCAAAGAATATGATACATACCGCCGTTTTAATCGTAATTGATTTAATATACATATCCTCCTAATCCTTACATCCCCATCTAATGTATTATTCCTTTCATCCTCGCCTATTTGCGATGTTTTTTGCTTCTGTGTTTTTTAGCTGTAAGGCGCAATGGTTTGAAATTGATTTCCCCTACCTGTTTTCTCTGCAATATTCCCAGAAAGAATCAACGCCAAAGAGTTGAATGAAATTATAACTTTATTCACATAACAATCAACAAGCTGAAACAAAGTCCACAATAAACACTAACAACACTTATAGTATGTTCTATATTAGTACAAACAATTAACCAAACATTCATCATGAACATTACGATACCATGGTTGCATGTATACGTGTATTCTATTACTTAAACTACGCTGGATATATTGACACAAGTAATTTTGAACTACTTTTTGTGAAGCATCTTTAATTCAAGGCAAATGAGTTGTATTGCTCACGAGGAGTCCATGTGTGTGAAACCTTTTCTGACCAAGAGGGGGGCTCAGAAAGGTAGAACAGGAAACGGCTGGTACATATACATATGTACAGAGATATATTTACATGAACATCCGAAACACGAGCACACACACACACACACACGACTGATAAATACACATTTTATACAACAATATCGAACATACATAACTTTCCCCTACATGTTTCTTGGAAGACGATTAGACCTTGTTTTCGGCCCCGTAGATATGACAGCGAGTGAATATGGTTTTACGCCGCTTTTGGCAATATTTCAGCAATATAACGGCAGGGGACACCAGAAATGGGCTTCACACATTGTACACATGTGATGATTGAACCCGGGTGTTCGGTTTGAAGAGCGAAAGCTTTAACCGCAACGCTACCCCAGCATCCCCGTCGATATGAGAACCTATATATCCGTTATATACGTGATACAGGCAAATTAATAATCACAATAAGGGTAGGTTGTTTTGACCTGTCATTCGAGGGATTAAATCTTATGTATGTTTAGAACTATGTCACAACCTTAACATGTTTACTCTGGGTAATTACGGTGTTGACTGGATTTAATGAATACTGAGGTAATTAAGTCACGGAAACAATATAGTTTCGAGTTATGTCTCTAAGCTGAGGTTATGAGGACAACATTTTCTCAGATATCTCAACGCCCAATTGTTGCGACGTAAATTTTAATAACGCGGGAAATTGTTATAAAAAGTGCGGTAAAATTTAACAACTGATTTGCGGTAAATTGCAATAAAACTGCGGCAAACTGTAACACGAAAACTGTGGTAAACTGTAATAATTCCTGCGGTAAAATGTAATAAAATACAATTCACTGCCTATTATGTAAGGAAACAAAAAGTGTGAGATTAAGCTTTATAGAAATCACAATCCGAACACTGAAAACATCGCACTTATGAGGCAGTATTCGAAAATTGAACAAATTATGGGAAATGTATCAGCGTTTCCCATTCCAAGTCAAGTGTCATAAATTGTACCGGTATATTGTCATAACATCTCCTATTCCTTCTAATTTCCAAAGAATGTCGAATTCCAGCCTTTGTTCGTCTTCACCACTGCAGGTCAGCCATTACATTTTACCACACCTATTATTACAATTTACCGCGGTGTTATTACAATTTACCGCACTTAATTATATTTTACCGTCTTATTACAATTTACGCCGTAACACCAATATCAAAATCTGTGTCAGACTGAGTTCTGCAGTGCGCTAAAACAGGCAAAGCCGGAATGATACTATCAATCACATATACTTACACGCACGTGTATGTCGAGACAAGAGTGCTAGTGTTAATCTGACTTCATCAGCGCCACTTTGCAAGTATCTAAGTTTCGTGTAATTGCATTTCCGAAAACGACAATGTAAGCTAGGGAGTTTGAGTTGAGCTTCGAGTAAATTAATGAAGTTTCGCTTTGTAAGTTTACTGTCAGCGGGTGAAAGTTAGCCATTTTAGTCAAACCAAGCGGAGGTTTTAAATAACCAGGTTAGCTAAAACTCGTGATTGAAAGCCGATTCTTATAAAAAAATGATTAGGAAATGATGGGTGAGTGAGTATGGATTTCCACCGCTTAAAACAAATATTCCAGGAAATATCAAGACGTATGAAAGCCGGAATGGGTTTCACATGCGACCACACATGCAGGGGATGAGATACAGAAAATCAGGAAATAACGAAGCACAATCGGGATGACGATATACAGATAATCCGACAATGATGAAGCACAATCAGGATGACGATATACAGATACTCCGACAATGATGAAGCACAATCGGGATGACGATATACAGATAATCCGACAATGATGAAGCACAATCAGGATGACGATATACAGATAATCCGACAATGATGAAGCACAATCGGGATGACGATATACAGATAATCCGACAATGATGAAGCACAATCGGGATGACGATACACAGATACTCAGGAAATGATCGGGATACGACAACACGCTATAGGCGAATGACAGGCAAGCACTCTAAATCGCGGAATGATGGCACACTCTAAGGAAGTGCAGACACAGTCGGGATAAAATGTACACCGCATATGGACCGCTTCTAACCAATCTATCCAATTTATTCAGATATTTTGACTCGGGGACTTGGTTGTATTGTATCCCGGAATCTTGACGATAAAATATCACCGCGCAGATATAGAATCGTAAGACATCATTCAGAAAGTGTGGTTCTATCAAACATACATTAAACCACCAACAGAGCAACGAATATAGAACACTACGTTTATCGTTCTTTATGACCCAACAGTACAGTATATGGCACAACGCAAAAAAATCTAAAGGCTTCAGAAAATTTAATATATTTGCCTTTAAGTCTACCAAGTATGATCATTAAGTGTTCATGACATCACTCGGACAATGGTGTACCGGGATTGGTAACGGATAATGGAAGTCGATCCATCACGTCCAATCACAGATTGAAAAAGTAGACATTTTCGAAACCTTGGTCATGTATATCACGTCAAAAGTATACCACTTACCATTTTAAGGAAGTGAATGAAAACAGGCCATATTGGTACTATCTTGTCACCTTTTGATATTCTCGTCATATGACGAGGAAGCAATGCACGGCATCACCAATGAAATGTCACAATTGTGAAAATAGGAAATGGAAACGGGTGAATTGAACCCTTAACCTACAGAAAGTACTTTTGCTTTTGAAAAACCGTTTTCATACTTATAAAGGCCACTTGTTTCCTAAACCTAAATACCAATAATTTTATTAATGAATTCTGCAATTCCAATTATTTTGCAGTACACTGAAAACTTTCTGTAATCTAAAGTTAGAATAATGCATTTGACCTATTCTATTTGTATTACCCATCGTGGGAAAAAACAACAACATTCATTATACAGACGAGACAAACTTCCTCAGTTGAAACAAAGACAATGTCATGATGGATAACAACACTGACCCAATGTATATCAATGTGCACAGTAAGTATATTCTCGTGAATTTGAGAAACAAACATTGTATATATTCAAATATATTCAAACACAAGCTCTCCTTATCGTTCAGAACAGATTACACCCGTGTTCATGTTCAGTATTTACATCTCAACAATGTTTCGACAGATCGACATGTCGGCAACTGTTTCCATCTTCCTGTATGGACAGAATATCAATCGCTCCGCGACTCAGTTTGCCTGTATGAACGGGAGATCAACTGATGAACATAACTGTTAGTCACACAAGTTTGATATCGTTCATAAACTAACGCCTACACATATGTCATTTATGTTCTTGATATGTCCATCCGCTTTGCCAATCCAACAAATAAAGTACTCCTGGAATCTGTGTTTTCCTTATCATTTTATCCTTCCCGTTTAGTTCCACATCTAGGTTTGGCACATGAAGGTTTATGTTCCATCCACAGTTGGTAATAGGACATCAAGTCGTGCAACACACCACAAATGGTGAAGAGGCAACACCTGTCGGCGATATTAAGTCATATGCGACAAAATGTTATGGATGTCAACTTTTTCTTTATTGTTTACACAACGTTTCTGTGCTATTCCTTGGTCCTTCGTCGGGTGGATCCAGAGATGTTGTGTAAACAATAAAGAAGTTGACATCCATTACATTTCGTCCTATATTAGAATACCGACTTCTAAATGCCTAACCGCGATATTGACTCATCAATACAGTTATCTTAAAGAACAGTTAGTCTCATTAGCTAATGATTGATCAGTAGGCTCTTCATTCATGTCCACAGATTGTTGGCAACCAAGTCGTCCTTTGTTCGACATAGTAGACTCATCCACTCGTTTCTTCGTGTCGTCGATTGTTGACACGGTGTTCAGTCGTCATCACACAGTCTTCTGAAGAGTTTGACGCCATTCTTTCTGAAGTTCTTACTTGTGATACTGTAGACAAGGAAATCAACGGCGAAGTTAATGAAGTACGGAAACTGACAGATCTGCTGCGCGAGGACGGTCGTGTGGTCATACATCCAGTGGTCGTTCCTGACCAACACTCTGACCAGCAGGTACATTCTGATGGCGTGGCTGGGAAGATAGAGGACAACGAATATACTGGACACGAGCACAAGCATCTTCGTTGAACGTACCTGAGCCTGTGTCAGAACCCCTGGTTCTGACTGATGCATGCAGTACATGTGTAATGGGTGGTGTTTAAGACGGAAGTTCCGTACTGTAAGGATGATCCTAATGTTGAGGACAACTATTGCTGTGAAAGGCACCACAAATGTTACTAGAGAGTCTATGTAGGTAAATATGGCGTTGAATTTCATATACTGTTCTCTCGCTGAACAAGACGGTCCATACACTGTTACATTGACGTACGTGGAAAGGAAGCTGTGCAGGTAAAGAATCAGAGCGAAGGCGGTGACAAACCCCACGGCCATTCTCGACCTCCTCTTTGTAACATATCTAGGTGCTTTTAGGGGGTGGCAGACGACGACGAACCGTTCCACCATCATAAGCACGACATACCAGGCGGATAAGAAACTGCACACATATGTTATGTACACCATTGTGAGACAGAGGCCTGGTGCCATAGCGACCCAAGGCATGAGACTTGTAAGCCAGGCCATGAACAGAGCTGCCAGGAATCCCGTGTCTGAGACAGCTAGAGCAGCAAGGTAGAGGGAACAGGGAAGGAACCGAAACGTTGATAACGTGAAGACAAAGAAGGAGCACACATTGCCGACGATTCCAAGGAAGCAAATCGTTGGGATAAGATATAAACTGATAGCATGTGCTATCTCTACGAGATGGTCCGTTCCGTTGTTGCCATACAAAGGAAACTGGAATTCCTGGGTGAAGTTTGCATCCCCATGGTATTCAAGGATAGCTCCAAGAGACATGGTTCTGTTTGATATGTCAGACCTTCTGATCCATTAAGTCATACAAGCTATATAAACAGCCTGTTCCAGAGCAGAACAAGGATTTGAGACCCAATTTGAGTCTGTAACCTGATGCACGCACTAGATCGACTGGAACTGACTTTATTGTTTTATTACATACACTGTCGAACACAATATTGGCGACAATCGAAAATTTTTCTTATGGTCTAAGGTCGTTATATTGTTCTCTGGCACTCTATTAAAGTGGTGTGCGGGGTTGCAAGCACAGGATATTGTAAGCAGGTTATCTGGAGGCCAATAGAGTAAATTCGTCTTCTGTGTCAGGACAGTGCCTCATGGGAAACGACTCTAGCTTGGAGGCTTACTCCTGGCAAAGGCCATCCTCCTGCTGTCGAGATAGTGCTTGATATATGCTTACCGTTTAAACAGGTGACGTTTAACGTCGTAAACAACGGAGAACGTTCATTTCTTGATCAAACCATTAGGTTCCTGTCGTCTCTAATTTGAAATCTCCATAATATATGATGGCGCGGGGAAGAGTTCCTCGTGTCCTTTGGGAATATTAATTAAACCCAAGAGTTAACATGGGAACATCAGTCAATGATCCGTGTGTTTACAAGACAAGGGTGAAACGTTCGAAAGTAAAATATGTGTGGGCGTATATGCACAGCACCTATACTGCTTTGGTCAATTATTGTTTCCCAGTCTCATCACGAGTTTGACACAGTAAAAATTACTTCACACAATTTTGCAAGCGTGATACTACCTGAAACAGCCACTCATAAAGTATGTTCTTGACTTCATACGCATAAGGCTGATTCCTTTCTAGATCGCTCGTTGTCTGTTTCCATGGTAACTAATCACTCGGTTTAAATTACCATTTGCAGTAACTACTTGTACATCGACATGATGTGGAAACCGCGAGACTGTACTGTGTTCATCCATCCTGTGTTCAATGCATCCATGAAATGTGGCATACGCAGGAAAATATACCCTATCTCGAAAAACGATTCCAAATTGGTTGACAACCTCAAAATTGTCAGTGTGTCGGGTGAACTATCAGATGTTGTCCTGTTAGAAACATACTCTGGATATAAGTGATGCGGAAGTCGTTCCACTTTATAATGGAAGTAGCTGGTTCGTTGTCCTAATGCTCCACCACTATCGTCTCTGAAGAGGCTGCTCCAAGCACCTGTAATGATATCAAAATACTTTCAGTTGATCAGTTGGATGGATATGAAACAACCTTGATTGCATTGACAACGTTGAAATGTTGGACTGTTTTACAGCAGCATAGACTGTGGTAACTAAATTATGCAATTACGGTGGCAAGCTGATATCATTCGAAAAGATTTCTTCTCATGAAAACTAATTTCTGGAGCTTAAGCAAATCCTAGACGAACCCATGTACATCAAGATACAGAAGCAAAACGAAGATGGCAGGGAATGTTATTTCGATATATCGTTATTTGATATCAAGAATGGATCATGTGCAAACACACGTGGTCAGTGCGTTTATATATGCATTGGTATACGCCAGCATGTATTGGTCTAATGTCAATATTGTCATGATTCACCAATCGTCTAGACTAGGAATCAATTAAAGAAAAACACACTTTTATTGATTTTGCATTACCCCTGAGTGTGTGAGGAATGCATTGTTAGAGCGATACCAAAGGACGTTATTTCAATCAATTTGTGAATGAAGTGACATTGCCTTATGCGAACTATATTACCTTATCTAATTGCATAGAAACACAAATTTGTTCTCTTGTTCATAAAATATCATCATATATGCAAATACACTAAATAGGTTTGCCTGTGTACCTTGTCGTATCTTTCATCTTTGCCAAGTAAATCAATGCAAATGCAAACAAGACACTTTCAACGTTTCAAACATACAAGATTTTCAGACTGTGAAAAATCAATTTTTCCATGAACATATTGAAATATGTATTTTGACATGTGTATTACTCAATCTGAAACCTACAGAAGAAATTATCTAATATACGAACTGAAATATATTGTTTGAAATGCATATTTAACAAATTAGGAAGCGAATCAAACCTGGGTCAAGAAAACACTGAAATGTACAATTTGGCATGTCTTTTTGTCAAATTAACAACTAAATCAAATATGTTTCACTCAACATATTGGAACATGTATTTGGGCATGTCTATTTGTCATGTTCAGACAACGTTGGTTGGGACCACTGAAACTGCCTGACTTAATGACCTTTCCGGGATTCGAGAAATCAATATACATTTTTTATAAAACACCTTTCCATTTCGGGTTTATTGATTGTCATGTATGCTTGTACATGCAGCTGCCGCTGCTGTCCTAATAAATCGCCGATCTTTAAATCACTCCAGACCATATATTTTGCTAACATCTTCTCAGATTCACGATTTTAGCATCCATGAACCACATGTTAATGACATGATGACATCTGATTGAAATGAATGCAAATATCACAATCACCCAATTTTAATATCGTTCCATGCCATATGCTCTAATGTAATAAGCAAAATGAACATTTAGTGAGAATTTGAGTAAGTTTAATGGTATTTTTACGAATGCAGGAGAATACAGGGATAATTCGCAGAATCATTTATCTGTCTGTACCGTTATCTGTATTTTTACAATGCCTTGGACTCCAAGAAGACGTATCTTTGTTTCAATAACTGATCAGCGTCTGATAACGTAAAGAATGAGGCGAATGACAAACAGGGCAAATTTAGAGCAAATTGCTTTTTATTAACCTTCGTCTTTATATCAGGGTGTAAAGGCTCCCAACAATATAGCGACTTCAAGGTTTGAGCTCATGAGACAACGTGAGGCCTATGCGTAATGTCAACAAGAAATGTTAGTTACATTTCTCACAGTACATCTTATAGGGCGGGTCGAGCAGTTGGCACACAGCCTGCAGACTCCGACAGAGACTGCTAAGGCAAGGAACCTGACACTTGGACAGTAGGTAACTGCACTCACTGGTCAGAGCGTCCTGTCTGCGTCTAAAGGCAGATGAAAGACTAACTATAGGATTGTGTGTTACAGTTGCCGGCATATGTCGCAAATTTTCTTTGCGAAGGTATAGTGAAATAAACGTCGAAGAAGCGTACCAAACGCAAGGAGAAAATGGGAGTACAAACCACCTGAATTCCTCACTGAAGATCGGTGATGATAACAGGTGTTTCCGAACATCATGTGGTACCAAGTGTACTCATATCTGTACTTAACATATGCTGTAAAATAACAGTTCTATTTTGATACCATATCCTCTTACAACTGAATAATGCAAGAGGTCACTAACGGGATCGGGTGGTCAGGCTTGGTTGGCATATGTCATCGGTTCCCAATTGCGCGGATCGATGCTCATGTTGCTGATCACTAGATTGTCTGGTCCAGACTCGATTATTTACAGACCGCCGCCATATAGCTGTAATATTGCTGAGTGCAGCGTAAAACTAAACTGACTCACTCACTACAACTGAGTGAGTGAGTGAGTGAGGTTTAACGTCGATTTTAGCAATATTCCGGCAGGATCACGGGAGGGGGTCCATTAATGGGCTACACAAGTGGGGAATCGAACCCGGGTCTTCAGCGTGACGAGCGAACACTTTAACCGCCGCCCTAACACATCCGGAAATATACAAGAGACAACTGCAAAGACTGTGATTGTGGAAAAGTTTTTTTAGCGTTATCGCTCCATACCATAACAAACAGCCATGAAGCCATCCATGAAGCCGTTTTTGGAGCCGTCCAATAGTCTTTTTCAATTCATAATTTAGAAAGTGGTTTTATCAGGCTTGGGTCCTGATAAAGATAAAGCACTCCGAAATTTCCATCCATCTATCCATATATCTCTCTAACCCAATTTCTTGTCCTTTTTTCTTTAAATTTGAATGAATTGGGAATAGTTTCAACACCTAGACTCACTCTAATAAACGTTTCAGAAGGACAAAAAATGAAACTTGTTTTTGACAGCACTCTTCATAGTTTTATGAACCTGCAAGAACACTGTGTTTGAAAGTGCTACTTTTTGCACTCCTATCCGTAACCCTCCAGGGATATAGACGGGCAGACAATAGTCTTTTTCAATTCATAATTTAGAAAGTGGTTTTATCAGGCTTGGGTCCTGATAAAGATAAAGCACTCCGAAATTTCCATCCATCTATCCATATATCTCTCTAACCCAATTTCTTGTCCTTTTTTCTTTAAATTTGAATGAATTGGGAATAGTTTCAACACCTAGACTCACTCTAATAAACGTTTCAGAAGGACAAAAAATGAAACTTGTTTTTGACAGCACTCTTCATAGTTTTATGAACCTGCAAGAACACTGTGTTTGAAAGTGCGACTTTTTGCACTCCTATCCGTAACCCTCCAGGGATATAGACGGGCAGACAATAGTCTTTTTCAATTCATAATTTAGAAAGTGGTTTTATCAGGCTTGGGTCCTGATAAAGATAAAGCACTCCGAAATTTCCATCCATCTATCCATATATCTCTCTAACCCAATTTCTTGTCCTTTTTTCTTTAAATTTGAATGAATTGGGAATAGTTTCAACACCTAGACTCACTCTAATAAACGTTTCAGAAGGACAAAAAATGAAACTTGTTTTTGACAGCACTCTTCATAGTTTTATGAACCTGCAAGAACACTGTGTTTGAAAGTGCTACTTTTTGCACTCCTATCCGTAACCCTCCAGGGATATAGACGGGCAGACAATAGTCTTTTTCAATTCATAATTTAGAAAGTGGTTTTATCAGGCTTGGGTCCTGATAAAGATAAAGCACTCCGAAATTTCCATCCATCTATCCATATATCTCTCTAACCCAATTTCTTGTCCTTTTTTCTTTAAATTTGAATGAATTGGGAATAGTTTCAACACCTAGACTCACTCTAATAAACGTTTCAGAAGGACAAAAAATGAAACTTGTTTTTGACAGCACTCTTCATAGTTTTATGAACCTGCAAGAACACTGTGTTTGAAAGTGCTACTTTTTGCACTCCTATCCGTAACCCTCCAGGGATATAGACGGGCAGACAATAGTCTTTTTCAATTCATAATTTAGAAAGTGGTTTTATCAGGCTTGGGTCCTGATAAAGATAAAGCACTCCGAAATTTCCATCCATCTATCCATATATCTCTCTAACCCAATTTCTTGTCCTTTTTTCTTTAAATTTGAATGAATTGGGAATAGTTTCAACACCTAGACTCACTCTAATAAACGTTTCAGAAGGACAAAAAATGAAACTTGTTTTTGACAGCACTCTTCATAGTTTTATGAACCTGCAAGAACACTGTGTTTGAAAGTGCTACTTTTTGCACTCCTATCCGTAACCCTCCAGGGATATAGACGGGCAGACAATAGTCTTTTTCAATTCATAATTTAGAAAGTGGTTTTATCAGGCTTGGGTCCTGATAAAGATAAAGCACTCCGAAATTTCCATCCATCTATCCATATATCTCTCTAACCCAATTCCTTGTCCTTTTTTCTTTAAATTTGAATGAATTGGGAATAGTTTCAACACCTAGACTCACTCTAATAAACGTTTCAGAAGGACAAAAAATGAAACTTGTTTTTGACAGCACTCTTCATAGTTTTATGAACCTGCAAGAACACTGTGTTTGAAAGTGCGACTTTTTGCACTCCTATCCGTAACCCTCCAGGGATATAGACGGGCAGACAATTAGGCAGATACTGCCGGTCTTTAATACACGCTGGGTCAACTGCTCGCACGAAATACAGACAGCATGACGTCTAATAGAGGAAACATATTATATTGAATATCTTTGCGTCCTTTACCACGGCCTCTACTGATTTCATGATAAGACGACAAAGGCATACTTTATGCTTGTACTTTATACTTTATACTCTAAAAAAGTCAAACTTGTGAAACTCGTCTGGGGAACTTTGAACACGAATGATTGTCAAATGTGACGGAATCCATTTCAGAATACACACAACTGAGCAAGACATACACAAAACTCTTCTGGTCACAGCTGCCATTCTCTGTCACACCCTGGCATCAAACGCAGTCTTATCATGGTCACAGATTCCTCGTGTCATACGAACAGGACTCCACTGCAGTGAGAACTAAATCGGCTAAATAGATGGTTCCACAGGCAATCACGCCGAACAGAAGGCTCATTCCCACAACCTATACATGTTTCAATGGAAATGTAACATAGATTGGGTCTGTGACCTGGCTTCGTGGAACGTGTCAGAAGCATGAAGACTTCAAACAACAATATTGGCACATATTTACAGTAGCTCCGACTAACCGCGATAGACCATGTTAAGCCACCTCCTGGATCTGTAATATAAAATCCAATAAATACACCAGCCCTCACTCTCCACACTCAAATATATTGGAAGATTTCTTATAAAAGACCTGCCGCGTCAATTTCCAAGAAATTATTTGGTGAGTTCAAACCGTGTAAATATATAAAGGAAAAAGAATTTATGGTTCACATTGTCCTTCCCATGATATAAGGTGACATGCACTATTGTGATTGAGTGAGTTTAGTTTCACGCCGCTTTTAGCAATATTCCAGCAATATCACGGCGGGCAACACCAGAAATGGGCTTCACATACTGTATAAATATGGGGAAATGAAGCGTCATCGGTGTAACGGGCGAATGCTGCATGCACTCCTATACCGATGTCTAGCAAGAGTGAAGTACTACGTCACAGAACAGACGTATACATCTGATAGGGAATGACAAAACAAAACGAGATCTAATCCACTGAACCACAATGGATATTTGTATTTAATGCAATCAGCAAGCCATATGTACGAGGGGTTGGTTTGTATGTTTATCTTCGCACTCAGCAATATTTCATCAAATATGGCTGCGATTTGTAAATATTGGAGACCAGATATTCCAGTGATCAACAACATGTTCATCGATCTAGGCAGTTGGGTTACAATGTCATATGTCAACGAATTCAGCGAGACTGACCACCCTATCCCGTTATTTGTCTCTTACGACAAGCAAGGGTTACAGTTCTTTCTAGGTTATAATGTCATATTAAGTTATATTTGGGATTACAATCGACCCCGCAGCTACTGGTGGCTGAGTCGGTTAGATCGCTGATGTTTTGTACTGGTGATTAGATGCCTAGGCCTAGATTTTCGAAGCTCTCTTAGCGCAAAGATAGTCGCAAGAGGCATACATTAACATTAATTTACGACTTGCTTAGCGAAAATATAGGCCCTGACTGGGAGGGTTCCAATCCCAGACGGAACACAACCTTACAAATGTACTACAGAGAGAAAGTGTAATCCCAAATATAACACGTTTCATTTGATTTCTTCTCTAAATGTCATTATGTACACTGATAAGGCAAATTAGCAACGATTGCTGGAGTGTTGTTTTGTCAGTTTGTCAGTTCATTGTAGTCGGGTGGTATAAATATCCTTGGCGTCCTTCACTGAGGACTTGTGTGGTGGATTTGCTTCGACAGAATGATATTGGTGAAGGTTTCTGGATAATGTTTCTACACTGACACACTTGACGTTTGGGTAAGGCAAGCTCGTCTCAGTCACAATTTGGAGACAAAATTACTCTGTTATATTGCTCCTCGTAGTATTCCACTCTAGCTTAGAACGTTGTACTGTAATATGACAAATGTGGTTTTCACATTACTCACAAACTCTAAAATGACAATGAAATGGTTTGTGTACATAAGCAAATTCAGCCTGAGTACTGAGTCATGTTTGTCAACCAACGTTTGTATAACTGTACGTTTAAAACCCATTTTAATAGAACTAAGACTATGGATGTTTTAATATTGAGTTTCAGTCTTTGATCCATTTCCAACAGTTAATCTAAGAGAGTGAATGAGTTTATTTTAGCAATGTTCCAGCAATATCACAGCGGGGCACACAGGAATGGGCTTAAGACGTTGTGTCCGACACTGGGTTTTTGGTGCCATGAACGAATCCTTTACACATTGTTCTAGACTACGACTAAGACTACTCGTACCACATCTCCCTACCCTAGAGAGAGCCGGTTACAGACAGACATCGGAGTACAGAGAGTACGGGGATGAGAGTGTGGGCAAGACATACTTCTTGACCCCACGTGTGGACTACCATGTGACTACACGTTCACTCTGTGGCTTTGATAGAATGATCAGCCATCACCAAGGGCTTCTTGATGCCGTACAGTTTACACGAGTCACTTGAGAGCAATTGACGTACATCACGTCAGCATTTTAACTTCAGATAGTTCACCAAACCCTCAGAGATGAGGGTCTCGGCGTTCTATGCAGCAGTCAGGTACACTATGTATCAAACACCATGTAGGGATCAAAGTATCGCTAGATCTAAGGCAAGGGCGATTCATCAACGTTGTCATACTGATTGACAAATCTTTGATACAATATCGAATTACCATCACTGACGCCATGTTAGACAAACAGAATCAAATTCAATACTGTCACTAATTGTTTTTGTAATTCATTGTATTGCATATCAGTTGTAATTTTGTTGCGTGTTCGTGTCGTATATTGTGATTTATTTGACTTCGAACAGGCTTCTAGACATGGGTGTGCCGAAAACCCACATCGATCAAAGAATGTGCTCAATCACAGATGCCAGTGGTTGACAAAGATAACACTATCTGATTTCTATTTATGGTACCGACGTCATATGATTTATGGCTATAGACGTCACACGTGGTCTAGAATAATCTGTCCATTATTACTGAGAGGCATTACCATAATAAGCTTTATCACTGCTACAGAACAGAGCTCAGCAATATCAATATGGAATTACGCCATGGTCTGTCTGTATGCGTTATTCATGATACCAGGAAAATGGGCCACTTTACCAGTCAGGACAAACTGTATATACAAGATATGTTACAGGGCCCTGTGTATATTTGATCTCGACGATCGCTTTGCAAGGTACAGTCGGGGGCAACCGGAGATGTTTGGATATTTGGGCCGTAAGTTCGTTATAAACCCAGCTCGGATGTACCGAATGCAAAGGACGAAAAAGTCATGACACAAGTAAATAATGAAATCAATTCCATATACCAAGGCTCTCAGTTTCTGGAAATTACTCCTCAATCAGATGCCACATTTGGACGCATGTATTTAGAAAAACATATTTTCAGAAGTTTGTTTTTGTTTTTGTTTTTTTTGTTTGTTTTTTTTTTTTTTTTTTTTTTCGTGTGTGTGTGTGTGTGGGGTGGGGGGGTTGTAAGTCAGCAACAGATTATAAACTGATTTGATTCACATCTTTAGCAATTTACACGCACAACATATCCGCCGGGTCGCCACTCTGACTGTTGGTGATGTTCATCTGCTGGAGGTTTTTGTGTGTTAACGCATTTAGAATACGCAAGAGATTTAGAGCTTGTAATTTGATAACAAAATAAAACAAACCGGTTCGAACAAGACAAATAGGATATGCTCACAATGAAGGACAATTGAAATGAAAGTAAGATGAGAAACAATGGAATTGCTAAAGAATAGTATGAGGCTGTAGTAAAATAAAGAATAAGTTTTTTACATTAACACAAAATATTTGAGAAAATAGGAATTAAAACTAGTCGTCCATAAAGCATCAAAGAATCTTTAAAAAGAACAGTGAAGTGAAGTGCTAGACTTCTTTAATGGAGGCATGTACGTGAAATATGATAAAAACATTAGGAATTCAATCAGGAATGGTATGTTTAAAAGTTCCCTTACAGTCATATAAGGACATTCAAATTTGGTGGTGTGTGGGTAGTTTAGTTTTACGCCGCACTTAGCAATAATCCAGCTATGTGGTGGCGCTGTGTAAATAGTCGAGTCTGGACCAGACAATCCAATGATCAATAACATGAGCATCGATCTGCGCAACTGGGAACCGATGATATGTGTCAACCAAGTCAGGGAGCCTGACCACCCGATTCCGTTAGTCGCCTCTTACGACAAGCATAGTCGCCTTTTATGGCAAGCACGGGTTGCTGGAGATCTATTCTATCCCGGACGTGCACGGAGTCTCAAATGTGGTTCCTTAACAACCAAAACATGGCACCTGAAGAAGAGTTGCCATCCATTTACTCGTCTTATAGATGCTGAAAAAATACTCTTATGAGCGAAAAGTGGTGTCTAATTGAAGGGGATGTCACTTATCAGAAAGTATTTATTATGCACTTGATATTCAATTCTGATGTTATTTCCTATTTGGACCAAATGTTTCCATGGTTATTCAGTTGAACAAATGACCTCCCTCAGCATGTTTATGACTGGTGAAGTTGCTTGGTGTAGGATGTGCGCAGCTTTTCCTACAAAACCAGGTCTCATAAAAATACTGGAGAGGAGCTTCCGCCTGGGATATAGTTGGACGTGTAACTCAATATTTTAGAGTTTTCTTACAATTGTTTTTCACAAAACACATATACCTACGAATCTACCAACACAGGTGAAAATAATCTCTTAATGAAAAATTAAATGTCAGAAGAAGAAATGTAAAAGAAATGATTAAAGTTGACGCTTGACGGGCACCTATTCAAACTGGTTTCACTCAAACAGAAAACATGCCATGAAATTAGATTTGTCAGTTAGAAATGGATCACTAGCGAATGCACTTGATAACACTGTATTCATACTAAAGCATCAAAAGAGGTTTCCGCAACTGATGATATCACATTCAGTTGAATTTCTTTGACGGTAACATCACAGGGACGATATCTTAATGAGCATGGATAATGGCGTGTATTGTACACGAATTGTGTGTGTAGGTCTTTGAGTTTATTTAGACTACATAATTAAGTACGAAATGATAGGTGATTTAATGTAATAGACAGAATATCACATCTGTACGTTCGCTAAGAGAACCTGTTCTAGTTTTTGTGTCAACGTTTGTGTCAAGGCAGTTCTGAAAGCATGGGCTGAAGATCCAGTGCGATATTTGACAACAGATATTTATCATTTTTTTCTAATCATGCGTCTCATATTTATCATTAATAATGACTCATTTTGACCCTCACTACATTTCACAGTGAGGCTGTCTATCTGAGTTTTGTTACAATTTGACAAAACTATGATCATGGTAGCATAAAATGATTATCCAATCTAACATCAACCGTTCGAATACTTGGAACACATTTACTACTTTTATTGTCATAATTTTGTCTGTGGCGTGTACAAGTGTGTGGTAGTTTTTATTCGGATGTTGTTTTATTACTGAGTACATGTAAAATGTCGTACATGTAAACGATACGTAACTTCTTGAAAAGTGTTTGGGTTGTGAGTTTCAATTAAAGACATACCATGTGGTAGAAATTTGGAGTGACAAAAATTATGTCATGCGCAGTTTACTATTTTTACTCGTACCATTCGTTCCCGAAATATTTCAGGTGAACAAATTACTTGAATTGTGCTTTTTGGTGGTGATGGTTAAAACGAGCAACACTAAGTGTGAGTGAGTGAGGTAGTTACAACACCGCTGTAACCAGTTACTTGTTACATCACGGCGTATTAGCTCGAAATGGGAGGACTCTAGAAAAACAAAGGACTTGCAATGGCATAACTCTTTTAAACATAAGTTGAGCGTTCAAATTTCGAGGTGAGAATATAACTAAATACGTTCAAACAGTGATATATAGATAGCATATTCTAAAAATGTGTTTCGTTCCCGTTAAGCTAAATTCCCTGGACCCATCAACCACTAGGATCACGATAAACATATTACTGAGATACTATTTAAAGCAGAAGTAAAGTTACTCGCTCAAACATTCGCCATTCAACAGCTCTAGACTGAATTCAGAACTGATATAATGCCCTTGATTATCGAGGTGCTATAGAATACCCAAAATCACGCCGGCGCCATTACACAAACTGAACTGACTGGCCGAAGCGCCTCGAGGTATTACGTAATTACAACGATGACGATGATTTGCTCTTTACTCTTTACAAAGACTTCCAGTGAGAGCCATATCCTTCCTTTTGAGGACACAATTAGGATTCAGGTTTGTTTTGGAGAAGACTGATATATGATTGATACTGACTATGAATACGGATGATCTACAATGGCTGGTTCGAATGTACTGACCATCAGATTATCAATATGATGAAGCTGAGTCTTTACAGAGGATTTCGCTTCATGGAATACATGAATTTGGAATTCGATGATATGATCAGTTATGGGAAAAACATTTCCATCTGTATTCATTTGCGAGTTCCATAGCTGCTGGCTAAAATCGTACAATTACCGAAACCAGGATTCTCCAAGAAACGACACCTTGGAATCATACTATCCCTGGAATCGGTGAAAGTCGGGAACGTGTAGACATTTTCCAACGAACACAGAAACCACTAGACCAAATCTAACCTTCCATGCTCACACGAAATATTTTGCACAAAGGCATGATGGTTGAATTTTGTCATTTTCAGTCATGTGGATGGCACCAAGGACGCATTCAGCACACATGTGGTGACAATTTTCAGAACAGCTCCCTCGCACTGTACTTCTTGTCGAGGGCAACAGTGGCTTGGTTGGGTTCACAACATTGTTCTCGACGGTAGCGAAAATGTTCATCACATCAACCACTGCCTTATCTTGCAAAGACGTTATAACCATGACAAAACTTACTATCGAAGTATGGGCATTTCATAAATAACAGTTTCCTGTTTATTGCACATAGCACCGTTTCTAAGTAAAGTCTATTGTTATCCGTGAAATCGAGGATATTGTTATTGACTCATTAACCTATATAATACCGATCAAAAAAACCTGAGATCGTTTGTTCAATGAAGTTATAAATTCACGGATATGTCGACTACTTTTGTTATATCTTTGACAAATGCACAAACGAACAGTCATCATTAGTCGGGAATTAGCATCTGGACGCCCTGAGAATAATTTATGGGAGTGTTCGTGGTACTAGTCCTGCCTGAATAAATAATGAAAACATTGTAACCTTTAAAGGACGGAAGACATCGCTTTAAATGGGAAAACATTTTACAAAATGAGAAATGGTATTTCACCTGAATATCTCCAAAAACGCATACCAACTCAGGTCCCTGAAAATAGCTATGAAATACAAGAAATAGATCACGATTGCAGACAAACAAATGTGGAACCCAGCTTTATGCAAAATGATTTCTTCCGGATAAGATCAACTTGTGGAATAATCTGCCTGACAAAATCACCAATGCACGGTCATTAAAAATGTCTTACTCCCTAATCAATTGTGCTGATAGGATTATGAATAACCTAGACTGATATATTGGTTCTTGGTTCTGCCAAATTGTCCACTCGGATCCTCGGCCTCGGATGCAGTGAATTAAAGGTTGATGGGTTTAGGCGCCATGTATCTGACATCTCAAACCACACATGTGGACATCAATTTAAGGATACAACTTTCTCTTTAAGTGACACATTTTTAGGTGATGTACCTTTACATACATGGACATGACCTGAAATCTGTACTTTATGCCTATAGTTCAGTCATGGGTTTTACAAACATGGACACTCTTCAACCGTGTCACAATTTTGTTGTCAGAAGCAAAATATTTGATCAAGTTAATTTATGCAGAAATAATAACTGCCCTATTATATTACTCCACAGACACCACTGACGTCAACGTACTGACTTTATATATTTCAGTTGTGAAATTGTACATTATGCTTAGCACGATCTGAAAAATGTATTGTAACCAGCCGTGTCAAGTCATTTCCTGGAGAGGTACTTACATAACCAAGGTTTGCTTTATAACTGATCCAGATTTCTTTTGAAATAAGAAAGTTACTCGTCATGGCGAAAGCCAGTGTTTGATTCCCAACTAGGTGCAATATGTTGTGGTCATTTCTATTGTCAGTTGTTGCTACAAGAGGAATGAAGCAATACTCACTCACTTAAATGAAATTTTTCAATGCTGATCCCTGCAATGAATGTAACACGAAATCCCCACCCTTGGCAGTCCGTGATTTACCATGTCTCGTTATTCTGGAATTACCCACCTGTCCTTACATCAGAGTTCCAGGTCTTCCAGCTGTGTCATTAAGTAATTGTGCAATTCACAATCAATACACGGGGTCCATTCCCATGCTTGATAAGGACAGAACAACTATTACTTGTCCGACAGATTCAGACATGTAGCAACTATGATACCGAAGAATTCACCTTCGTGTTGATCGTAATGATGTTCCACTCTCTGGCTCTAATACGTCTGAAACCAATTGGATACTAGGCTTTCACCAGACAATGATGTATGTCCCGAATGCATGTATTTTCTACACTTGAAAATATCTTGCTTATTCTCCCGGATATTTCTACGGATCGGTTCCTGGCACGTCAGGCCAGATTGAACGTCTGTTGTCGTCTGACTTATTTTTGTCGATAATGTCTGGATGACTTGATCATGATGCTAGTAATGCTGGTTTGGACTGGTTTTTGTTTAACTCTGCAACATTCCACCACCACCCCTCTCTTTCTCCTCTCTCTCTCTCTCTCTCTCTCTCTCTCTCTATATATATATATATATATGTATATATATATATATATCTGTGTGTGTATGTGTGTGTATGTGTGTGTGTGTGTGTGTGTGTGTGTGTGTGTGTGTGTGTGTGTGTGTGTGTGTGTGTGTGTGTGAATAATCCAGACAAGTCAGTGATCCACAGCCTGAGCACCAGTCTATGCAGTTGGGGTGTGATGACGTGTCAACCATGTTATCGAGCTCGACCTGTTAGTCGACAAGCATGTCTACAGAAATACTGACAGAAGCGGAGCATAAAGCATTACTCACACACTCACACACTCACACACTCACACACTCACACACTCATCCGCCATGACAATTGATAAATATCACTAAGCAGAGTACAGATAAAAAAACAAAGTCTGTTGAAGAGTATGCATTTTGCTCGAGTATTAATCATTTCCAATCATAAAGTTCCACGACTCAACAATTTGTACAATTGACTCTCCAAAATCTCCACAAGAATGCATACAAGAATATTGTATAACAGGATCTTTTTTCTATACATTGTTTAAAAAGCATAATATAACCATGGCAATAAGACTTTTTAGGTGGAACAAATTAGATCCACATCAAATTACTTTGGCACGCACTCCCAACCGTCTCTCAAAATAATGAAACTAATACGTTTACTATTACTACAATAGTTTTTTTAACACGATGGAAACACGATTGAAACCAAAAGAAGGGGAAAAGACGACCGACTGTAAGAAAAAAAGGGACATCCACTCATTCAGCTGTGCTGTTGAGGGCGATCGCCTAGCTTCATCAGTTTTAATCGAATCTTGAATCCGTGGGCTGGTTATAGCAAACTCTCAAGCACGATTCGGATGCTTAACTACAGCACGGTATGTAGTAGGACCGCTAGAGCCCAGGGATAAGGGTTCCGTTTTTCAACTTTCTTAATGAATGACGATTCTGGAGTGTGTAAACGCTGGAGGTCAAGGCCTACCAAACCTTGATCAAAGCTCCTGAAATCAGGTCGAGATGTTTGTCAGTCAAAGCGTTACGCGAAACAAGCTTATTAGACATGTAAACAGTGCCCAGTCCTACTTCATCGATCTATTAATGACAGGATATTTAAATTCTGCAAGTAATTGCAGGCTGTCAGATCTAAGGACAGTGGTCACTCTCCTAATTTGGCCAATTTTCAGTCTCAGGATATACTAACTCTACTTTTGAACCTCCTCAGAGATACTAGAGCACAGGGAGTGGTAATACAAACAACGAATTAGTTGGGTCCTGATGAGTTTCCACTAATATCTCCCGGCTGACAGAACCTGTACATGTAGTGACGCTATAGGTAGCTACAATGTGACATGTACGTGTCAGATTGACCTTCGTAGTCACAAACATTTTCATTTTCAAGTGTTCAGCACCTTCTTCATTTTCTTACTTTTTAGAGTAGCATATTTGTTTTACATACATAAGAACCTTCCATATTTTTAGTCTCCGGAGTGACGTGTATTTGTATATACATAAGCTCCTTCCATATTTTAGTTTCCGGAGATATGTTTGTTTTACATACATAAGCACCTTCTGTATATTTAGTTACTGGAGTAGCATGTTTGTTTTACATACATGAGCACCTTCGATATATTTACTTTCTAGAGTAGCATGTTTGCTTTGCATACATAAGCACCTTCATCGTTTGTTCACCAACAAAAACATATGCATTTTGTCGGCAGAAGATTGCTTAAAGGATACGATGGCGTTGGGTACAGTTGCTATGTAAGAATACTGATTTCCAAGTGCACTTAATTTTCAGTATATATTGCAATACAATACAACTGCCAATACCAAACCCTATATGTGACGTTCTAGAGCCAAAAGGATAAGTCAGTCATTACTCTTACATGCAAAGTTATCGATGTTAAGAAGGACAATCCTTCGCAATTTTCCTGGGAAGCAGAGATTTTTATCCAGGCTTGACAAGTCCTAAATTTAAAGAGCCCAGTTCTGAATGAGCCCAGAACGTAATCACTTATTCTTTAACTTAATTAGATATGTGTCACTTCCGATCCCAACACCCGAACCCATACGTGAAAGAATAGTTTTTATTCAACGTCTTCGGATGTAGATCTACATGGTTTATGACAATATCTGGGTTTGTCATCATCGCCTCTCCTTTAACCGCAACATCGTCTGATACAGATCTGCGTCGCTTGTTATAAGAGAAATATATCCTCACTGCCTCTCGCCATCGCCAGATGAAGAGGTATTATTGTCTTGCTACATGGCAAGTCACAACACAAGCCATTAATACCTCTAATACAAACCGCAACATCGTCAGATACAGATCTACATTGTCATCACCACCTCTCAATCACCCACAACATTGACGTCCGCTCTTTAAATATTACATTGGTGCATTCATCATCGACAGATGCAAGTCTACATCGTCTCTTGTTACAACACAATTGTGTCATCATCGCCTCTCATTTAATCAGACCATAATCAGATGCATATCAACAAACCTTTTAAAAATGCTTGTCTGTGTTTGTGTGTGTGTGTATGTATGTATGTATGTGTGTGTGCGTGCGTGCGTGCGTGCGTGCGTGCACTCATGCCCACGTTAATGTATTTACACAGTTTTGTCACATGAAACTTCTAAATCAACTCTCGTCAACTCCTAAGTCAACCAAAACGTTTTGAGTTCTCAGGTTTGCATTTCATGTTTGTCAGCATCTCTTAACAAAATGACTATGTATAAAATGTGCATACTTTTATTTCCAGCTATATGTATGTCAGTATCGTTATTGGCCGTGAGACATTAAATATTAATTCAGTCTCTGACTTACGCATATACACGTACTTACGCATTACATGTTACTATCGACTTCATACGGGCAGTGGCACGCTATCATATCATAACGAAACGACATACATACCTTATGGACACGTAGTTCCCGTAATTCATAACACTTTCTCTTTATGAAATATGTTTTTAAGCAACAAAGGATGTTAAAGCACTGACAGAGAAAACGTGTGCATTCCTTTCTCCTCATCCTGAATCATGGGGCACTCCTCCAGGCGACTTAAAGGGGCACTAATGCGGAGCAATTTCCGTGGACTGGTGTAAACTTTTGTTATTGTTTTTCTCCCGTGAGTACCCGGATGATATCCCAGAATTCGTGACTGGTTCGTGACCTCTGCTGCTCCGTAGGCGCAACTGATAGTTTAATTATAGACAGATCAACTGAGGTGAAGTAATTTTTTACTTCATTACAAATGTATTATGAAAACAAATGAAACACTTTGAAGGTTAATCATCTGCCAGTGGTAGAAATGGTAAAAAACTATTAGGACGGAAAAATAACGAAGCCTCATAACCCTAATTAGTTTATTGTCATATTTGTATGATTCTGAAAATTAATAAAAGAACACACGATCTGCTTATACTCATAGTAAATTTCTAAAATAACAGCAACATTTATACATTGTATAGATTGCCAATGTGGATCCTATTTCACACACATGCGCGATCTAGTGTCTGTTTTCTGTCATACAGATTCTGCTGAATGCTACAACAAATAAATTAAAACAAAATGCAAATAATGAATGTAAAACAGACTAATTTTATAGCAACAACGTCAGAATACTACCTTGTTCAGGAGTGTATCCATCAACATCCACGTAAAAGAAATCGTATTCCATTCATCTGCAGCTGGTAAATAATCCTGCTCTGTGTCGCGTGTCTTACAACTGTCTCATTTGCGAAAAAGTAACACATCGTTTCACGTCTTTCACATTGGTGAAAACCAGATAAACCTCTCATTGGTCTCCCAAGATAGCACACCTGGCAACTAATTGTATGATGTCCACTATTCTAAGTAATTTAGTTAACCAATAATGAGCAATCAATCAATCAACGCAAGGGTGGTTAATTCTTTGAAGGGAGGATGTTGTTTTTGCACTCACACTTTACGACAGGGTGTTGTCATCTACACACTCTGAATTTGACAAATCCGCTAGAAGATAAAACTAATTAATCAATCAGTGTGTTATCGGTTAATCCTTTGATCGATGTTTGTTTTTGTAACTCAGCTCATAAAACCTCTTGCATCACTTACATGCACATATTACATAACATACAATACATTTGCCATTACAGACCTTAATTTATAATGTTGAGTATTTACTCCAGACAGGAGAAATGCCAAATGTGAACCTTTGTTGAGTAACCGAGGTGGTGTTACTACTAATTATACCTGTTAGAAAATCATTAATTGACCATCCAGAGAATGATGACAAATAACACGTGTATTTACACCATCAAGCGCGAGTTACAGCAAGGAAGATGTAATCTCTGTGTCGCATGCAGCCTGAAAACACTTATGGGCCGAAACTGTTTTGAGGATACCAACGGAATTTCGTTACATAAGGAATACATACAGGCATTTGCTGTGTACTTTGGTAAATAGGTGAAATAAGGGGTTTTTGACGTAAGAAAATTTTCAGATTTCTCTACCAAAGGCAAAGTCATCGTTTTTTGTTTACGAATTCAAATAAATCAACTGTGTGTTTTTATTATCATAAATAAGAAACCATTGTAGCTACCATAGCTACCAAAATTTACGTATGATATTTGCTATCACAGCTCAACCAACACTCAAAACTACCAAAATATAAAGCTTTGCAAACTGAAACAAATGGCTTGCTGCGTGCCTGTAGACATCATATTTTCATGTAACATGATTAAATATCGAGGTTAAAAACGCAGAAATAGGATCAAATTGGATCAGTAACTATACCATCCAAGCATCCGAAAAGTACTACACTACTGGGATATTTTGGTTACGATCGGACAAGGAATACCATGGATATTTTTAAACAAATGGCATATGATGGGCATCCGGCCTCCTGACTGTTTAGGTGAAAAAATTCTGGTAATATGGACAGGAGCCCAGTTCCCTTGTCCGTCACGGTCGAAGGAGCGGGCGCTGACCAAATTGCGGTTTGGTTTCGTAATTAGACCGTTGGCGAGAAACATTATTCGCTCCGCATCAGTGCCCCTTTAATCTCTTGACTTTATGGTTTCAGGGGAAATGCTTCTCCAGGGTATAGAAAACAATTACTTAGCTTCAAATAACGCCCCAAACTAAAAACATATGTCCCTTAAATATTTTTGATCGATGCAGACATCTCTCAAGCAGCAGCTGTTAACATCCACGCCAATTAGTTTCTGATGCGGATGTCATGATTCAAGGGTTCATCTAACGAGAGGCTTCATAAAAGAATCACTCAAATGATGGCATGCGTTTGTGACATCTGCTCCCACTTATGTTTTACACAAACACCAGGTATCATCACTACTGGACATATTTGTGTGTTTTGATGGACATTTGCTTATAATATATTGACAGTCACACAATCCATTGTTTCCATGGAGAAATTCTCACTGGAATTGTTTTCTGTTGCAGATGGTTTGTATTAAAGTTTGAATTATAAAGGAAAGATGTTTCAAAAGGTAATGAAATGTAGTGCTTGTTACAGAAAGAGCTAAACGCAGAGCTCCCCTCAGGGCATGTGTGCGTCTATAAGTGTTCGTTTGGTTCGCAAACATACTGTGCACTGGAATACAACTAGTTACATATCTGTTTCTTTGGCTTGCCAAAACGTTAAAAAAGCTCCAACTGGGAAGTGAAGAAATCCATAACCCATGTTAGAAAACAGTAACACAGCCAACAGTCCCTCAATCAGCAGAGACGGGGGTGTTTACTTATCCAATGCATGGAACCACCTTATCCTCAGTGACTAATCTTTATCCAAACATCCTTACCCCCTAACTCGTTAACCTAATCAACACAAGCCTGCACACCAATCAGTTGAAGTCTGTACATAAGTTGAAGCCTGTACATCAATTAATAGAAACCTGTATATCTTGTTACCCATTGTTATCAGTCTACTGTTATGTGTATATATACTACAACCCTTTAGTTTTACCCTCACTTCACCTGAAGAAGAGACTAGAATCTGTCTGGAAACGTTGTGACCTTGTATAATAATGAAGTTGAACCATAAAGCACCTTTAGTTTGGTCCATATTGTGACTTGACATTCTGTATACCCATGTTTTGGAACGGCCGTGTAGCCTAATGGAACTAATTGTGGCACTGTCAGTGTATCAAGTACATCACACAGATGTCAGCAATGAAATAATATTAACCATCTTACACCTCTTGTTCTTTTATATTGCCCTGAAGAAAGAATGTGAAGTTTCCTTTTGGACTCAGTATACATGGAGACTCGAACACGTTACAGGTAGAATTCACCATGACGGAACATGCAGTGTTCATGCAGTACTAAGAAAGTGCAGACATGCTGTGACAGCGCTACCGAAGCGCCCCCACTCCTGGACGGATGTATCTTTTGACAAGGCAGTCACTGATACCATCGTATCACAGAACGTGCTGACTACCAAGAGTGAAACATGAACATTCAATTGAGCAGTAGCCCAATTACCCTTGTCGTGTTTTTGAAAGAGTGTATACAATTCTCTAATCCTTTGGTTTCAATTCTCTAATCTTTCATTGTTCAGTGGAAGCAGTTTAATTTTTTGTTGAATGGAAGCCACTCCGAAAAACAGGATACGAGAAAAAGTATCTAATAAAGAATATCAGACTGAATACCCAATTATGACTATTACCAGAAACAACTTCCATTTGGGAAGTTACTTACCATGAAAATTACGTCATTGAATCACTCAAAATCAGTTGTGTAACCACTCAGAACTTACATGCACGTCCTGTTAAATAATTCTGAATTCGACTGCTCTATAGACGTAGATATAAACTAGTGCATATACAACGTATATCATTCTGAACTGGTTTATCATATACTTTTGTTTATTCAATTTCAGCTTAAAAATAGAATTACTTTTAAAACATGTCATTCAAAGATTTATAATCATTCTTGAATTTTTTGCTTATTGGATTATTCAATTTGAGCTAAAAACAAAATTATATTTGAAATGTTCTCAAACGTGTCAGTCCTAGATTTTAATCAGTTTCCTTGACATTTCAGGAATAACGATATAAATAGGTTATAGTCTTGTGTAACGAGTCGATTCAGGTTACCCATAACTACACGCTAAACCTGAGCTAGTGTCAGAACTAGAAACAGCCGGTTGGTTTACCAACCTGATCTAGAAATATATTGCACCTGTGAGACTGTCTTATCTGGTTCATAATACGATCTCCGCACAGGGACCGTGGCAGAATAATCAACAAGACAGTTTTACAAGAGAAGCGTCTTCAAGTTTCCAATTGTCAACATTTTGTCGAGCAACACTGCAACAGTTTCAGCCTTGGGTGTTTACATGTTACAACACATTTGCATCCATACCTCCGAACATTTCACACAGCGGCCTGGGAATTCTGTTTAAAAGGTGATGCTAACCCATGCTTGATGCAAGATGCAACAAACAGGATCGGATGGTCTGACTACCAGACACAAAGTTTAGATCATGCAAAAACATGCGTTTGTATGTCCAACCGAAAAGAAATGATACTCATATCGTTTTGCTAATGATCGGTGTCATCACTGATCGATGGCGAGTTTTAAACACATGTCCACGATACAGCTAGATTCCTAGATACTGCTAGATTCCTAGATTTTGCTGGATTCCTAGATACTGCTAGATTCCTAGATACTGCTGGATTCCCTACATACTGCTGGATTCCTAGATACTGCTGGATTCCTAGATACTGCTGGATTCCTAGATTTTGCTAGATTCCCAGATACTGCTAGATTCCTAGATACTGCTGGATTCCCTACATACTGCTGGATTCCTAGATACTACTGGATTCCCTACATACTGCTGGATTCCTAGATACTACTGGATTCCCTACATACTGCTGGATTCCTAGATACTGCTGGATTCCTATATAATGCTACATTCCTAGATACTGCTACATTCCTAGATACTGCTAGATTCCTAGATACTGCTAGATTCCTAGATACTGTTAGTTTCAAACAATTAATCATGACGTAAAGGCCCGGGTTAGAATTGATGTTCAGTAAGTCATTCTTGTCGTAAGAGGCGACTAACGGCATCGGGTGGTCAGGCTCGCTGGCTTGGTTGGCATATGTCATTGGTTCCCAATTGCGCAGAACAGTGCTCATGCTGTTGATCACTGGATTGTCATGTTTAGGCTCGATTATTTACAGACCGCCGCCATATGGCTGGGATACTGCTGAATATTCAAAACTCACTCACTCACTCACTCCAACAGTGAAATATAACAATCTCTTTCAAAAGAAGATTTGCAACGATGATGTTGTGTCCGAACCACAACCTTGTTCAATGGTTTATATGGTGGTAACCGAGACTGGAAAAGTTGAAATCTGTATTATCTCAGACTGTCCTACCACACAAAATGTACTGCTGTACTGTAATCAAAATTCTGTTCAAAGCTGATTTAATTCATTTTCCATATTGTCAACGTTCATGAAGGTTACACAAAATCGTTATACTCGTCAACATCAACTTACTCTTGTGTTAATTGATTTGAGTTCAGCGTTTGACACTGTGCTATTGCCCAGCTATTCGAAATCCTGAATCTGCAAGTTGGAGTGAGAGGAATTGCTTTGAGGTGGTTTCAGTCATGTCTATGTAGTCGGAGCCGAGAAGTCAGAAAAGGGAGTCAAGACTTGAGTTATCCCATGGAGTTCCTCAAGGGTCCGTCCTTGGGTCGATTCTGCTCCTGCTTTATGTGAACTCGCTACCAGTAGTTATCAACAAGCACGGTTGCAGCCACTATGGATATGCAGATGACACCCAGCTCACCACTATCTTCAGACGCAGCTCGCTTTTGGCAGACCTGCACATTGTGGACGACTGTGTGTCTGACATAAAGAGATGTATGACATCTAGGATGCGTCAGCCCAATGACAATAAGACCGAACTATTGATAGCCGGCAGCCATAGGCAACTGCGTGGAGTATCAGTCTCAGATGTCAAGGTAGCCTCCTCTGTCATTCAACCCTGCTCTGTTGCCAAGGACCTTGGTGTCTACATAGACTCTAATCTCTCACTAGAGGTCCACATCAACCATCTACGTAATGTCTGCCAGCACCACCTCAGAATCATTAGCTCAATCCGCCGATACATCACCACAGACTGTGCCCATGCCTTAGTGAGATCTCTTATCCTTTCTAGACTTGACTATTGCAATAGCCCCAAAACTGGTTGAACTCTGTGCAATTACAGAAACTTCAAACAATTCAAAATGCCGCTGCCCGTATTGTATGTCTAACATCCAAGCGAGATCACATCACTCCATCACTCATTTTCCTACACTGGCTTCCTGTTAAGTACCGTGTGAACTTCAAAATATTGCGTCTTGTATATACATGTCTCCACGGTCAAGCTCCAGAGTACCTATTTGAACTTCTTACACTGTACACCCCTGCAAGATGTCTTAGATCCCAGAATTCGCATTTACTTACAGTCCCCAAAGTCAGCCTTGTCTCTTATGGACCTTTACCTACACCGCTGCATTGATTTGGAATTCACTGCCAGCTGACATCAAATGTGCCGAATCACTGAACTCTTTGAAGTCCCTTCCGAAAACCATTACTTCTCCATAGCCTTCTCTTACATCTTTCTTCCTTATTCAATTCTAACTATTAGTAACGTCATGTATATACGTTAAACATACATTCACCTTTTTGGGTGAGCATCGAATGCACGGATACAGCCGCCATTACAAATACCCACTATTATTATTATTATTACTCTCACAGCGTCCTTGCACTTGATAATTTACAAACGTTCTGACGATGTCCAGTTGATTACCACCTGACATCTGACATGTAAACATGTAGCCCTTTGAGAACTGTAATGTAACCATGTTATCCTAAGTTTCATATAAATCAACGTAAATGGGTTTTTTTTATGTCAACATGTATTGACGTTAATTTAGACGTGATTTTATGAAGCAACAGAACCTTCGACGTCAGCTTTCAAAGACGTGATGGTTGTAACCTGAGTTGAGCATTCATGGCATTAGATTGCCGTCTAACGTCAGAAATTTGGAGACGATTAGTGACAAGCGAGGAATCTGATACGGCAAGTTTCAGGATAATGCCAAGGAGAGTCTTTAAAGTGATTATGACATGATTATGAAATAAGAAAACCGAAGGTAAAGTATGCATGATGCCATAATTCCAAGAATTCAGATGACATATTGCAGAGAGGTTTCTTTTCACAGAAAATGGCAGTATCTCAACATCTGGCAAGGCAATGGCTGATTTCTGTCACATGAATATTGGGAAGACAAAAATCTTTGAGAGGCATATCCACAGTTTTCCATCAGGTGAAATATTATAAAGTGCTGGGGTTTGGGGATAAGTTGTTGGTTGGGTTTAACCGACCAGATGATACCTGTTGTCTATACTAAGTGCAAGTCAAGGCGATAAGCGTCAAGCCTGACAAGTCGATCCCTTTGGTCCCTTCTTACAACAAGAATACAACCGTTCAAATCTGACCTCCGCTGTGGTCTTACGATCCAGTACGTTGCACGGGATCAATTGTACCCCACAACTCCCGCTGGAGAATTTCGCCGATTTCATGATTCTACACCAGTCGCCCATACTCAGAGTCTGACCATCTGTCAAATCAGTTTTCTCTGTTGATCGTGATTAATAATGGCCGAAAATGTCGCACGGAAGCTGCTTTTAAAAGAGATTTCGTACGAGTATGGAATTTCAAAGTATTTCGTTTTTATTTACTCTATCCCAACCGTGATGACAGGCAAGATACACCAATGGGTGGGTGACAAGAAACAGTATAAGAAAACTTTATGAAAACCTCGTACTTTAATGGAATAAAGACATTGACATCCATGTAAATATGTTGCCTTTTCATTTTACCCCTAAAATACCAGTAAAACAGTGGTAACACCAGCGAGTCATTATTTTTTAAAGATTCCTTAAAATACGTATTTTATATTAACTGTTTTTACCGATGGCATTTCGATCAGATGAACATTCCATTCAAATACACGCATTGAGGAATGCATTGCCCTCAAACAATTTTCCCGGAACGCTAAATGCCTATTCAAGCAGAATAACTAGAATCGTCAAAATAAAAAATAGAAAATAAAACCTTTTATCTGGGTCCGGATACCACTCAACCTTCTTCGCCTGTGGAGTGTTCAGTTTTTCACCATAATCTTTTTCTTTCTCTTAAAACAGCTCACAGGTCGCGGTGACCCATGTACGTACCAACTGCTTATGAGATGAGTTTACAGTGTTTATTTTCTTCAAATTGGAATGCGAGATCGGACGTTCTTCAGTCTTTTCCTTTATGCTGTATATAACTTCACGTTTTGTCGAATTAAAGCAAATATAATGTCTTCGTTATGATTAGAGGCTTTACCTCTAAAGAAATATGTAATACAATATATCATTATTCTTACTCCGTGACCACTCTTTGTGTTATTGACATGTATGTTTTGTTATTGACATTTATGTTGAAGAGTTCCTGTGTTGACAACATTCACACAAAGCGACCGTCATAATGACGTTGACGTTATTTGTTGCGACGGTGACGTGTTTACGTCTACTAATTGTCTTTTCAAACCAAACAGGGAGCTCTCCCGTTTCTCCTTCAACATATATTTCTCTCATTAAACCTACAGAACGTCAAGCCATTATGTCTTACCGCCCTACTTGGGTTTGCGCGCTAATGTCCACAAGGCCGATCCATCGCTCGATATACTGATTTGATATGGCAGTATGCACCAAGAACTAATGAGATGAGGGATACTATCCTTCACAGCTAACACTCGTATGATCGTTTGGATTAGTCGAGTGATGAATGTATTTGCAAAAGTCTTAATCCGAGGCCATATCTGGTCCTTTCTAAACAATCAATGGTATTTCGGTTATGATAAGTGACATGGGAATTCAGTCAGTTATCATAACCCAAATACCATATCCACGAATCCAATATTTGTGGTCATAAAAATTCAACCTAAAAAGCGTAGGCTTAAATTGTTGAACAAGTGACATTGCTTCCGTATAATAAACATAGTAGAAATCAGCAACCGAATCGTGGACATGATGTGCATTTGCCTTGCTGTCCCTCATTATACACAGACCAAGTCAGGGCTTCTTTCAGCTGATGGCGTATGTGAAATAGGTAATGGTATTTTGTGGTAAAATGAAAGGTTGACAGTTGGATGGAATATAAAATACAACAAAAATACAGGATTCCAGTTCTTTTCTGACATTGGTTCGGTTATTACATATCGCAGCACTCAGCAATTTTCCAGCTACATGACGGCGGTCTGGAAACAATGGAGACTCGACCAGACAACATGCCATTGAGCATTTATCTGCGCAATTGGGATACGGTGACACGTGTCAAGAATGTCAGCCAGCCTGACCAGCGGTCACGTTAGTGACCTTTTACGACAAAGCATGGGTTACTAACGTCCAGTTCTAGCCCCGGATCTAGCGTGCGTTCGTGGATGTGAAGTGTATCGGAATCGAGTGTGCTGAGCGAACAACAACTTAGAGAAACACGTGCATGATATCATGATAGGACACAGTTTTCAGTAAAATATGTATTGTCTGTGACTACAGATGAATCAAACAACACTATTCGTTCATGATTAACATAAGGAGCTATGTCAGGGTAACTCGATTCGCCTTGTTATTTATCGTCTCACGTCCATTACTTCCACTATTTTCTCATTCCTAATTAACAATTTTTTAAAGAGTAGGTAGATCTCGCCGCCCCAGTTATTTTCTTTGATTTTCATTATTTTCATTTTTTTATTTTCGTGACCGCGATTATTAACTCGTAATATTTAACATTTTGTCAAAATTTAAATTTTGTTCAAAGGAGATTTGAACTGCTGAGACATTAATCAAAGTGCCGATAAAAAAAACGCATCTTTCAGTTTTAGAAAAATATCGAATCACGAGAAAATGATTGACATTACGAAACTATAATCAACGTAACTGTGAAGAGATAAACAAATAACTGAATATCGAATGTCGAGAATTTTCGTTTTATAAACAGTTACTTAATGCTTACAATATCAGGGTTAGAATACTTGAGAGCTGCTACTTCGTCATTAGAGTTACGCATGGAGACAGATATATTTAATATGCTTCCGTGAATATGAACAGTTTATAAGATTAAAAGCAATGTCTGACAGACGGTTGGACGTTAATGGCGAATTAAATTAATTCATTTCAGTAAAGCTGATACGAGAAAGCAACGTCACAAAGAGCCGAATCACAAACCCCACGGTAGGGTCAACCTGTTCACGTTTAACTGGACTCCAAGATTCCCTGTCTTTAGCCTTGGTTTACAGTGATATCACGTTGCAGTTATCATGTTGCAGTTAAACACTAGTAATTATTTGGACTTCCCATTCCTACTCCTTGTTTACAGTGATATCACGTTGCACTTAAACTCTATTAACTATTTAGACTCCGGGCTTCCCTGTCCTCAGCCTTGTTCACAGTGATATCACGTTGCACTTAAACTCTATTAACTATTGGACTCCTGGCGTCCCTATCCCCAACCTTGTTTACAGTGATATCACGTTGCACTTAAACTCTAACTATTTAGACTCCGGGCTTCTCTGTCCTCAGCCTTGTTCACAGTGATATCACGTTGCAGTTAATATAATATAACTGATATCAGAAGAACGAGCGGGGGATTGGTATAAGAAATTACCATTCTTTAGGGTTTTTTTTATTGAAAGTGTACAACACGGTACTGCCATTGACTTGCAGTTCATTTGGATGTGACGTTACAGCTTTGTGAGTCATGTAAGTCTCCTATGAGTTATTGCTTGATCTCACACAAGCAATATATCCTGTGGAACAAAGTTTTGAATGGCAAAATCTAGTTACCAACATCATGATCATCGATCTACGCAGCTGGAATACGAAGACGTGTCTATCAAGTCAGCGAGACTGACACCCCATTCCTGTGAGTCGCTTCTTACGACAAACATGAATTGCTGAAGACCAATCTTAACTAACCCATCAATGTTACGTGGTATTTTCGTCGTTGCATATGATGCTGCTTAACAGCTTCTTTTATCCAAGGAATAAATGATCCGGGACAAGGGGCGTAAAAGGCATTGTTGACTTCAGGGCACCTAAACGAACCTTCTATTTGTAGCCACAAGATTGCTCTACTTACCGACAGAAATGTCTCAATCCTACATTATCCTAAACTGAGGTTGTCGGTAGCGTTAATCACGAGGAGCCCATCACGAATCAAAGATCACAGGATATTTATTTTGCATCCAGTTATAACGGAGAGATATCTAATATATATCTGCTTAATGACATGTATAGTTACATTGCCGTAAGGATTCTTGCCATTTTGATACTTATTACTCAGGAGGTCACTCTCAATAAGACGGAGACGTAAAACATTGTAAATGTCGGTATTACTAATAGTATTAAGATTATGATGCAGTTATCAATACAAACATAATCGCGCACCCTCGATGATATATTGTCGTTGTTGGGTAAATCTGAACGTGGACCAAAACAATTTCAAGACTTAGATAAACTTTTAACACAAAAGGACAGGTTACAAAGCTTTGAGCAATATTCCAGCAACATAAAGGAAGGGAATGAAGAAAACGGACTCCACACACTCTACACATGTGGGGAATCGAACCACTGATTTCAGCGGGGAGAACGAACGCTTTTCCTACTTGGCTTCCTCCCCTCACATGTTTCCGTGGAGCGTACCGGTCTTTGTATGTATTACGTATGTGTGTCGCTGCGTGTGTCTGAATACATATATTCGCCAGGTTCTACTGGTAGCTGACTCAAAGATGTGTGTGATACATACTGGATAACTGTATACTTGGAAAACCGCTGATGAGCATCCGCAAGATCCTGCAGTTTTATCCTGGACGCCAGATGTTTGCCCACGGTTTGAACATCACGCACGTCAGGCCTTGGAAGCTACTTAGTGCAATTCTACAGCGCTGGGATGGCCAGTTGCTTCCGTTGACTGAGAAACCTTATTTCATCTGTGTGGTGTCCGAACGAGTGAATTAGTTTGTTTTACGCCACAGTTTGCAATATTCCTGCAATATCACGACGGTTGATACACATTTCCCCCATGTAAGGAATCGGACCCGGGTCTTTGGCGAGACGGATGAGAGAGAGAGAGAGAGAGAGAGAGGAGAGAGAGAGAGAGAGAGAGAGAGAGAGAGAGAGAAGAGAGAGAGAGAGAGAGAGAGAGAGAGAGAGAGAGAGAGAGAAAGGTAGAAAATTTCAGGGCATACACGACCACAACAGGACAAGTCCATCCGTCTCACCTATCATTATCTTAAACAACAGGCACTAGTTTCCGGTGGTCACTGCCCAGGTGATATTACGGAACCGGACAACGACGAAAACACGGTTAGTCTCCTGGCTCTGCTACATCAGCATGAGACTCGGCTATGACTTCCGACCTCAGAACCATCCTGACCCAACTAAGATGGCGCGGACACTCCGTCCGTACCCTTTAGTGTAGAGAGGAAAGATGCTGTCAGCAATTTTAACAATGACTGGTGTCAACAACACTCAAACACATCAAGATAGCTTTATTTTAACGTATCCACGCTTGTCTTTTGTGTTGGTATGGTTATATTTGCACTAAGAACAATGATTACATTACAGATTACTGCGACACAGAGTGAGTGACCGAGTTCGGTTTTACGCCGCTTTTAGCAATATTCCGCAATATCACGACAGGAGACACCAGAAATGGGCTCTATAAAACCGAGAGAAAATTGACCATATTAAATAAGTTCATCCATACGGTTTTATTAACATTTACCTTCAGAATGTAATTGTTACATGGGACGCCCGGCAGCAATCTTTGACATGTAACTACATTGCCCGTGTGTCTGCAATATCTATGAATACATTAAAAGTACGAAACGTAAGCACGTTTTGAAGTGGCATTCTTCTTTGATCGGAGAACAAAGGTCAACAATAATCCCAAAAGTAAATGGCTCTCTTTATTTCAACACGAGAGCATGTTGTATTAATTCTGGAACACAGTCTTAATAATCCACCATTACTTTGTCATTTGAATCTATTTGAGCGAATATCGCATTTCTATTAATATATTTGAATGTTTAAGTTACAAACATATTTGCATTCAGATTTCTTCTTGTTTTCGCTGTTTATTGCAAATGTTGTTGTTTACTTAACTAGGAATAACACGTAGGCACGAACACAAAGAGACAAAATTCATGTCCCATGTGAAAAAGTTGTTTGTTTCCTGTCTTGTTGCAGAAAAAATATTCTGTCGGAAACAAACGTTCTGCCACAGTTTAGAAAATTATTTGGTGAATTCTTTGGATAACCTTTCTGGAGCTCCTCTCACGAAGCTTCCTTTACTATGGGGAGCCTTAAGTCCCACTTTTTAACATTGCACTAGGGTTCACTTAGTGGCTTACGTTCACCTCAGCACTTTGTGAAAGGAGGTTGTTATTATATTAATTTGGAGCACCTTCAGAACATGGGAGTCCCACACCCTACTTCATAGGATATTGGTGAGAAATGTGTAAAGTTTGTGGTGTTGGTAGGTCAGTAATCCAAAGCTCTACAATGTGCAACATCATATCTTGTTTGACAGTGTTAATGTCTCACAATGGATTCGACGCTAAACTTCACATAATTTAGCGACCATATCTCTCTTAATGAACTGCTTATATCACCCAAACGCCACAAACCCATATTTGGTATGAACACAAAGATATAGTAGCAGCACCTGAAATATCTAAAATTGCGTATTCAACGACGACATCATCTATCCCCTAGGTGACGCCTTCCACTTACATGTAGCAGGCAAGATAATCTCTTAATGTGACTGCATTGTAGGTCGACGTCAACCGTTGTCTGTTATGTGAATAACTGGACATGACTGAGTGAGTTTAGTTTTACGCCGCGTTCAGCAATATTACAGCTATATGGAGGCGGTCTGTAAATAATCGAGTCTAGACCAATCCAGTGATCAATAGCAGGAGCTTCGATCCAAGCAACTGGGAACAGATGACATGTGTCAACCAAGTCAGCGATCCTAATCACCCGATCCCGTTAGTCGCCTTTTACGACAAGCATAGTCACCTTTTATGACAACCATGGGTTGCAGAAGACCTATTCTATTTAGAATTGTAGGCATTGCTGAAATGATTTTCCATGGGGAAATGTTTAGTGAAACATTACGCACATCATCACATTGTCAATAATGAATGGAAAAGACATGTTTTGTTGGAAAATTGAAAAATATGTGCATTTTGTCATTGTACGTCGTTGAAGATTTTTAGTTAATGAACTTTTGATTATGGTTTGAGACAGAGGGAGATTTTCCTTTCATTCAGTCTAAACAAAGCACAAGATTTCACTGAGCGTTATAAATGAGAGTTCAAAAACTGATGCGTTGCTCCACCGATATGTTCATGATTGCCATGAAAACATTTCTCAAGCTCTCTAACCACCACAACAACCCTGTTACGAGTCTTGCACATGGGTCTGTGAAATTTATATTGAAAAACATTTCTTCAAATATAAAACAAAACCTAGCCGGCCATTTAATACATGATTTTCATTCCCTGTGGAATATACACTATATTATTTACGTATTTGTTCATAATGCGTCACATAATAAATGCATGTACACCCATCATTCTTATCTTGAAGTTCTGTCTATCTCTACGACTTATAATTCATTGTGATCATCTCACATTAAACATCCATTGATCCTAAAGAGAAACATTAAAATTCAAATTACCTATTCCTTTAACGACAAAGAAAATAGTTAATACAAGTTAATTCATTTATTCTCGTATTTATGTAACAAAAGAGGTACCTACCTATTTTTCCGACGGGGCTGTTACAATACGGTTACCGCCACCGAAGCACTGCACATCATCGGAACACTGGAGTCTTCACCTATTGCTTCCTTAAAGTCTCAATCTCCTAGCAAATGCACACCCAAAGATAAGATCAAAAGCCAGAGTTGCATATATTTTGAATGTCTCAGCCTTCTTCGACAGGTCATGCGCTTTTCATTAAAACACTTCCTTGGTCAACAGCTAGGAATATCCATTTTTATCGACCCGTGTAAGCGGGCTGACCACCCTCCAAGACAACCTCAGCCAAATGGTCTTGAGCACGTTGAGCTCAGTGGTTTAAATGTGTCTCACTGAACTAATGATCCCAACCACTGTATGTCTCTCGTTAGCCCTCCATGCGCGCCTTTATTACCCAGTTACATATACTGATGACGTCACGGTGAATTTCACTGGTGTCCGATACCAGGCTCATATATATGGATGTTATTATCACTGTGAACATGCTCTCTTCACATACACCTAATGATTAAGTTGCCTGTTCTAAATGATTAACATGGCTTGAGTCAGGTGAAGACGTCCGCTCAAGTAAGGAAATACCTCAGAAAATCACAATCATATCTTCCAATATGCCTGGAACATTCCTATTTGCCCTTTCGTCAAATTGCCGTTGAGACTGGCTACCGTGGGCGTCCGTTGTTACGAAAACGCCAACCGCAAACGACGTGCACGTTTGAGGATGTGTGTGAAGCGTGTGCCACGTTCCATTCGCTTTCTCTTGTAGCAGCGTTTATATCACTGTTTGAGGTTATCAACTAACAGAAGGGTGGTTTCACGGAAGAGATCAATGAATGGGCCAGCGTCATTCATACTCATGTTTCATTAGCTGCAATGCAGTAGGAAAAAAGACGCTCTACCGCTGTATGTTACGTTCAAGTGGGTGAATGGAGATAGATTTACGCCACTTTTGGTAATAGTGCTCCAGTGCCTGACCAGTGGACATCAGACATGGGCTTCAAGAAATGTACTAACCTGTGGAAGCCGACCTGGGCCTTCGAACTAACAACCTGAGTGTTCGCTGTAATTACATTCTACCACACTACCCTCAGTTAAACGAAACCTGCTATACTGGAACTGCATTAAAGGACGAAATCTTCTTTACATTTTATACCGTGTGTGTGTGTGAGGGAGATGAATAGAGTCGATCATATTACATAGATGTCAATCAATGGGAAAGTGCGTGTGTGTGTGTGTGTGTGTGTGTGTGTGTGTGTGTGTGTGTGAGAGAGAGAGAGAGAGAGAGAGAGAGAGAGAGAGAGAGATTCATTTGAATTAAACTACAGTAACTCTTCCCAGCACAGTCTAGGTTACCAAACGCCCGGGGAATATTACAACAGAGCTCGGATTGCATAGTAGACATTACACATTGTTGTGGCACAAAATCAATGGGAGCTGGGATTTTATCATTGGTTATACATACACAGGAAAAGGTCACATACATCTTCCGCAACAGGAGGACGTCCCGAGCGATTCATTATTATCGTTTGCGATGTAGTTTTCTTTGCGTGTGTTTTGCCGTTATTTGTCTGTTTCCATGGAAACACGATTTAGTACAAATGTGTGAGGGTTACCTTGTCCGGAGCATATGTCCGAAACTGTACATTGATGTAATGTTTGGTGGCGTCAAGAAGAAAGTCTTGTGAGCTGCTGATCTCTCAAAGAGGGAAGGGGCTATGAGCGTTGGGCTCAGTTCTACACCTGTGGCTAAAAGCGTTGCAGGAAGATCTGGACGGAAAGGAAAATGATGCGGTTCATGCACTGTAGGCCTCAACACCTGCCAGACGAATGGTTTTTGTCACGTCTTGCTAACGTTTAGAAAATACCTTCTATTTGCGGAGATCTTTTAAAGTGTTTATGAACGATACGTGGAAAGAAATGTTTGTTTAAAACTCATATGACCTGACACTGAACAGTAGATGCAGCAAAGTGGCTTTTTTCAATTTTCAAATTTATCTACTCCAGCGTTCAGAAGTTTTTGGTACTCCCAATTGTATGTGAGCAGTTGTGAGCGTGAATGTTTGATTGGTTAATTTTACAAAATATTGGTGCTACAACTTTGTTATTACTTTCTCGTCTTGCTAGTTCATATTTCTGCTATTTGGTGAATATTCAACACCCTAAGGGATTTAAGAGAGACTGCTCGAAGTCAGCATTCTGTGTCTGAGTAGGATAGTATCTATTCTTAGCTTCTGCATGGTTTATCAACGTGCACGCTACACGATGACAATGGTACACCTAGGTGATACTGATCCAGCCGAATGATACAGACGGACTTTGATGATACTGATAAGCTCGTACACCCATACTCCCCTAGTAATCCTGTGATTAGCAATACAAGTATCAACCTACACGACAGAGGTACAACATTGTTTAACGCCGCTCTCGGCAATATTCCAGCTGTATGACGGTTGTCTATGAAAAATGGAGCCTGGATCAGGCAAACCAATGACTATCAGAATAAGCATCGATCAACGCAACTGGGATACGTGATTTAGCCAAGACAACGATTCTCTATTACCTGAGCAGGGGAACAAATCCAGTTTTCCATGGCCAGCACTCGGTCACCCACTGAACGTATTACGTCATTAGATCGCGTAAGCCTGTGTCGACAACAACCGAACATTCTCAACGAACGTGTCACTAGAAATGGGTTGGAATGAACCCGATTTTCATGGGACAGTTGATTATAGTGTACCTCCTAGGTTACATGATTCATAGGTTAGGTGGCAGTGACAGTGGTCACAGCGTTCGCTCGTCACCCCGAAGACCCAGACATGGGTAGTGTATGTGAAGCCCATTTCTGATTGACCCACAACGCCATATTGCAGGACTATTGCTAGAAGCGGTGTAAAACATTACTCAGTCACTCGTGATATTAAAAGTAGATTATAACAACATAACTGAGTTTCACTTTCAATGTTAATAGACATACTGGACACTGGGGTTTTGGCCATTCATATAATAAACTATATGATTATATGTAGTTAAACGACTAATGCAAATCTCATGATCAGGAGTGTTGTCCCTGTTACACTGTTCAGCTATGTCTAAAAAATAATAGCTATTAAGCATAAAGAATGTCATACCGTTCTATTCATTATCCCCTCTTTTTAATGTTATAGGCTGACATTATTTCAACTTAACTTAGCACTTTGCATGGGTTCAGCCTGATTTCGTGTTCTCTTACGTAATTCTGCTTATTCTCTTTACCAGAAACTTGCTAGCATGGATTTATTTTGTTGAAAAGTGTATGTAATCAACATGACCTAGCATTCGGGCAAGCGTGTGGCGAGTCTTAATGATGGTTGTGTGGTCAAGCATTGAACTTTCAAATGGTTTAACTTGTTTTGAAAGAATTAACTGGTGCATCATTTTAAACAACCATTCGACTGATACCGACTGTTTCCAGGTATATTTTCAGGTGAACCTGTTATTAACTGTGTTCTATCACAGTTCACGTCGGTGGAGCATCGATAGGTTGGCATTGCCATTACTGCTTGTTGCCCATTCAGACCCTAATCTTGATCAGATCCAAATCATGTAGTTTCACGTGCATGTAACCATGTTCCCTGTGAAGATCCAGGGTAGGAGGGCCTTCAGCAACCCATGCTTATGCTTGTCGTAAGAGGCGACTAACGGGATCGGGTGGTCATGCTCGCTGTCTAGGTTGACACATGTCATCTGTTCCCAATTGCTTAGATCGATGATCAATGTGTTGATCACAGGATTGTCTGGACCAGACTCGATTATTTACAGACAGCCACCATATAGCTATAATATTGCGGAGTGCGGCGTAAAACTAAACTCGCTCACTCATGGGCTGTTATTCAAATAACAGACAATCGTTGACCTCGACCTACAATACAGTCACGTTAAGAGATAATCTTGCCTGCTACATATATGTATTTTAAAGAGGACGGCGTTACCTTTTGCCATAAATGATTCCGTTGTTGAATATACGAATTTAGTGCCGTGACCAAAGATTACTGTTGTGATCGCATTTACGGCATATTAGTGTAGTAAAAGGGCAAACACATCAATAGCATTATACGGTGAAGTATTGGACGTTTACAAATGTGCTGAAAATCAGACCAAGTGTGTAACACGGTAGTGTGTGTGGAGGTGAATTTAAGAAAAAAGGGAGATGGTGAGAAAATGTTATCCACTGATGTCGTTAAGTACAGCTGTGTCTACGTGCCTTCTCGGTTTGTGTGTCGTAAATATTTTGAGAAAAATCAACGTGTTTATGCACGAACATTAAATTTGTGCTGTACCACGCCACTACATCACCTGACATGTAAGTCAGTGTGAAGGTTTACAAGCTAAGACGCCAGAATGTAGATCTTAGTAGTCTCCAAACTGAAAATAATACAAGACGGTTGAAGTGTGGTAGGAGCAATGAGTTTTTAAATGTAACCGAACACAGCTCTTTTAGCAAATATACTGAATTTATTTCGGTCGTTCTATTTCACGACAAAATGGCATGGATGTCAACTTCTTCCTTATTGTTTATATGTTCTATTTCATTTACATCTTCTAGTTCATGCCTACATGACAAAGCAGGTTATGTCGGGTATATATGGAACGTACAATGCATCTCATACATTTGCTAATATGTATATTTTTATAAGATACGTATAAAGCAGGAGACCAGTTGATGTTGACAAAATACCTTGTGTTAATTGGACATCATAAAAATCAAGCCTTGGGAATTATCTCCAGTCAAACACGTGGATCTATATACTGAGTCTAAACACAAACCTGTGTTGTAACCAAATATTACAAGACTCTGCTTTTTCGCTCGAGCAAACTAAGATCATGCGGAATATTTTTAATGAGCAGAGTAGCAAGATATCTACACAACAAGGTTGTGGTAATGTATGTGTGTTATCTATGTCATTAGCTGATGTTAAACGTTAGATAGTGTTAAAATGGTGACTTTAGTATGTTTACAAGCAAAATGACCATATTGAGCTCGAAATGTTATCGTGGAATATTTGAGTTTTATATAACAGTATGCATTTATGTTTTGCATATACAAATGTATATGACACTCCATATAAGTGCGGGATATTTAACAGGTATGGACACTGACGAATCACAAGTATTTCTTTTTGTGCAACGTCTCAAAACTTTCCCCTACTGCACTAACATGTAGTCATAACCAAATGACGTAAAATGCTTAGAAATGGGTTCATTGCCCCCTTCCATATCATCACTATTACAAACGGCAGTAACTCCGCTTTTTCGTGCTGTGAGAAAGCTCTCTGGACGAGGAACAGTTTTGGTTTAAGGACAAGGATTTAACTGGTTTCACATTGCTTCACATGTTGCATTGATTACAAGGTCTTACCAATGCTACAACCACCTTGCACCATCATACTTCAAAGAACTCCCTCCAGTCCACTGTCCTCTTGGAGCCGCTCATGAGGTCAGCATCTCCCCTCCATTTACACATTCAAATCTTCTACTTTTGGTAAACAAAGTCAGAGTTCGTCATATTTGTGAATTGCTGTAAATGCATATTCAAATCAAAATGAAGGAACATACAGGGTGTTGCGGCTATAATCATGGAATCGATTGGCTGTTACGCAAGCTCTCCACATCATCTCTCAAATCATAGACGACATCGGGATCAACAACAATAAACATGACCACGACAGACGCCCAATCTGGCCTGACATGCCAGGAACCGACCTGTAGAACAGGGAGAATAAGCAAGATATTTTCAAGTGTAGAAAATACATGCATTCGGGACATACATCATTGTCTGGTGAAAGCCTAGTATCCAATTGGTTTCAGACGTATTAGAGCCAGAGAGTGGAACACCATTACGATCAACACGAAGGTGAATTCTTCGGTATCATAGTTGCTACATGTCTGAATCTGTCGGACAAGTAATGGTTGTTCTGTCCTTATCAAGCATGGGAATGGACCCCGTGTATTGATTGTGAATTGCACAATTACTTAATGACACAGCTGGAAGACCTGGAACTCTGATGTAAGGACAGGTGGGTAATTCCAGAATAACGAGACATGGTAAATCACGGACTGAATGTCAAGGGTGGGGATTACTGGTTAGACCCATGGCAGGAATCAGCAGTGAAATGTCATTATGTTAGATATTCACTTTTCGTTGCGTCATAAATGCATCGATTTATGGCTGTGTCTTTATTACTGTCATGATTAAATTCAGTAGTTTGCTTTCGTCATTTACGTTTAGTTTGTCTAGATTGAACATAATCACTTGTGAGAGACATGATAGCGGAGAAGAGGAACATTACTTTCAGAAATATATCCTCCAGTTATATATTTTTCGAATTGTCTGAAATGATGTTATTCGGTTGAAAGAGGACTGAATTTCTTGACAGTTCAGTATTATTTATTTCCCTGGTAATAGGTTACTGAAGTAGTAGGGGGGGGGATTTTCATACAATAATTCCATACTGTACAACAACAGGGCAGGGCAACGCACACTGGGTATGCCACAGAGGCAGGGAAAGAAGTAGAGAAAGATTCAAAGGTGGTGTAACAGAGAATGAGATGAGGACAGAGACTGAGGTAAGGACAGACACTAGAAGAAACACAGAAATGAGGACACTCTCTATAGATAAACACAGGCAGAGATGAGGACTGAGATAAGGGCAGAGACTAGAAGAGACACAGAAATGAGGACACTCTCTATAGATAAACAGAGGCAGAGATGAGGAGAGAGATAAGGACAGAGATTAGAAGAGACACAGAGATGAGGACACACTCTGTAGATGAACACAGACACAGATGAGGAGAGAGATAAGGGCAGAGGTTAGAAGAGACACGGAGATGAGGATATTCTCTATAGATAAAACAGGGGCAGAGATGAGGACAGACGTGATGACAAAGGACTGGAAAAGAACAGACACACATGGTAAGGACAGAGACAGAGCTTATTGTAAGGACTGATGCAGACATGACACAGAAACGGGTTTTTAGGCAGCGATAGGGCAGATATGATGAAAGATACAGAGACAGGATGAGGACAGAGGCAAAAGGGCGACACAGGCAGGGAGTCATAGATATGGATAGTGTCCGCATCAGACAGAGCTCACAACAAAAAAGTGACACAGAGACATCAACAGATATAGTTACAAAAAGATGCAGATACAGGGAGACATCATTACAATGCAAGGGACACTGACAGGCCAGGAAAGTAACGAGACCATGATAGTTTAGCAGGTTGATTAATGTTTCTGCGCTTTTACCACTTAGCAGATGTACAGCCAGGAGGCCGTGTCAGGTAAACTGTCAGATTTTCTTACCCCTACTTTGTGCCAGACAATACCGACAGACATGGGATGGCTGAACCAGTGCCAACAATGAAGCCAAACCTCAAACACTGTTAGACACTCTATCCTAACCCATGTTGAAACAGAAACCACAAATCTAGAAATAGAGTCAGAATTAAGAGTTCTCTTTCTGGGCGATAACAACAACCGTGTCTGGAACCTCGAAAGGATTCATTCCCCCTCCCCCTTAGTCCCGTACAATCCTGAACAATTTTATAACCTCTAGTTCCCTCTAAGTCATACATCGTTGTGAGGTCGGCTGGCAAGATCGCTGTTGACCCAAAGGTGTTTCATTTTTCAGCTTTTAGCTAATTGATACCCATGTCCACATCGAACGTCTTTCCCCTGCCATGAGAGATGCCGCCTTTGTTCCCAATATAATTGAATGAATCCATTTATCATGGCGGGCCTGCGGGAGGTCTTGATCTCAATGTGCCAAGGATGTCGACGCGCTAAATTGATTAGCGTGAATCTTGGTAAAAGCTGGCTTATTGCCGTAAACACCTATCTTAATATTGCACGTGGGTTATACAGTTCTGATTTCCATCTCAAACATAATTTCGTTTCTTCACTGTATCTGGTCATCAACTTGGCGACTTACATACGGCCCGTCTAACCTAAACTGGTTCTTAATCTGGGTGTTCGTTTGGATCCGTCCACATTCAACGTTTCGGAAATAGTCCAGTGGCCTAAATTAAATGAATAAAATATGACTGGTGATGTGCAGTCAAACAATGTTGTGTCGAAATTCAACTTAACGAAAAAAGCCCAGTTCCCTTCGTATACTTGCATTGTTTACTATGTGTTGGTAGTATCGAACTCCTTCGACACAACGGTAGTTGATCCGGGTATTACAGGTGCTACATCAGTCATATGAATCAGTAACTCTCAACAGTTGATATGCACGTGCAACCTAAAAGGCATTCTGAGATGGCAGTTTCACATTAACAGCAAGAGATTTCATCGTAATGAGGAGCGTGACGAAGGTATTATTTGCCCAGCTTTGAATTGATCATATTTTTAAATAACAATCGTGTCTGAGTGATTGACTTCGCGTTTTGAAATTGACATTCGCCCATTGGGTGAATATATGTAGTTGCAATGATAATCAGAGTGAGTGAATATTGTTTAACACCGCATCGGCAATGTTGCAGCTATTCGCTATTCATCACAAGGACATGATGTTCGTGACTGATGTTCATTTAATAAACAAATGAGATGAAGAAGCCGATTGTTGTTCTGCAATATGAAAAGTGCTATGTAAATTGTCGAGTGGGCGAACCGAGAGACATCTTGAGTCTTGAGTGACATCCTGAGTCGGATGTGATGACATCAATCGACGTCAGTGAGCCTGAACTCCTGGCCTGATCCCATTGATCGCCTCATACTACGAGGGTTGGGTTTCTGAAGAAAACCCTTGTTAGAGGAGGTCGTGATAGTTTGTGTTGAGATGTGTTTATCGCAATAACTGAGAGCAGAACAGATTTGAGATCTGGTAACAAATGTGTGTGTAGTAGAATTCCAGGTCCGTGATAACCTACTCAGTAACGATGACCTAAGATCATGACGCTCTACATTCCTGATAAAGAAAGGTCGTCATGCTTCGGCAGAATTCACCCATGTCTGTTAATCGCTGCTAGGCTTTTCGATGCCGTTCACATGATACAGTCTACATGTTCTTCATCGTTTTGTATATGGCTGTATCGTGTTTGAGGAGTAAACACATGGCGGACTATATTGTACATATAGCAGGTAGTCGTGCTGCACCGTGTCTGTGAATCCCTGCTAGGTCTTCCAAGTGGTTTTCGTGTTATTGTTAACCTGTATCGTGCTTGGAGAGTGAGCCGGATAACTCATGAGATCGTGTTGTGTTAATACGCCATGTGATGATGGGGTCAGACAAATCATGGATTCGGTGGCAAACACGTGCAATATACTATATACTAACAGACTCATACATGTTTTAATAATATTACATGTACAGTCTAATTGCTCCTAGTGACGAACATCTCACTCTTCACCATTGTCTTCAAATAGGCCCCAAACACTTGAAACCTGCTTTAAAAGACGTGTACATCAACGCATGTTTTATTAACCCCGCACTAAGCAATATTCAAAGCACATGGTGGTGGTTTGTACATATTCAAATCTAGACCTAACAAAAATCTGATTAAAAGCAACATCAGATTACGAAGCCAGAGATGTGATGATGTAAAACCCGCGTCATCGAGTCTGACCACCCGATTCAGACAATCGTGGGGTGTTGCGGCATTGTCAACAAAGTATGTGAATCCTTTTCTATCAACATTATGATCTGTTTGTCAGTTTCGATTTTAGCTCAGATCGTAGTATCGAAATGCAATGTAATATTGATTGTAAAACTAAAAACTGTTTTCAAATCTGTCAAGAAAGGAAACTAGAAAAACTTAAATAGGGCAGATTAATATTGATAAACAACTATGAATTAAACATCCGGAAAACGGGTTCAAGATTACCAGCTGCCAAATTTGGTCTTAATACTGGAGACGGTACCAAGGGTACGTACACTTCTGCTACTGTCACAGTGCCCCATCTGGATTTACGTCATTCACTTAAATTTACCAAATTTAGCCAAAATGAAAAAAACTCAGCTGTAGTAGTAATAAGCTAAGCTACATTTTAATTTTGTAGTCTTGAATACCCCTCGCGTATAAATCTACACCAATTTAACTAACTTTCATGAAGCATATGCGCACTAAACAATTAAGATAATGATGTATTGTACAAATTGTAGAGTATGATTTACCATATGCAAATTATGCTTGTCAACAAATGGTACAATGAATGCTAACATTTATAAAAAGATCCATTAGTACTGGTAATTTCAAATGTTTATTTCTTTTGGATGAAAGAACATCACAAATAAAGTCTTATATTAGTATGTGTTTCAAATGGACAAATCATGACACCGTCGTTTAACAACTGTGCTGATACCCTGCGCGAGGTGAACCGATGCCTACATCTACATGAGTGATCTACTTTGTTTGCAGTGGAGCTCGATTATGGAACCAGTGAAAGATTTATTATGACTATATGTGATCAGAAGTGGTGTCGCAGATTTGTTCAATGCTACTCGTCCAGCAGCAACAGCCGTTGTTTTCTCATAGGAACCGACAAGGCTAGGTAGTCATCAAACACACGACAATGTCGCGTTGTCCAGGAGAACAGTCGTTATGTATTTCAATAGGTACGATGAGCGTGCACTTCTGTAACATTATGTGGATCGCCAGAAGAAAAGAAGGAGCGTTGGAAATAAAAACAAAATGTCAAGTTTTGGTTAGTTACTTACATACACTTTTGTTGATACATATTGGCCTTAATCGAACGTACTCTACATCTTGATGTTTTAGCCCTGGGTTAAATGACAGTGACAACAGCATCATCGTCTCTGATGCCAACCATGGATATGGATCTGTATGCATATGTAATGTAAACGCTTTCTGTGGATAACGTATTTGAATGGTTTCAGATTTCTCTGGTTGAGATAATGCCATGTAGTGAAGATGTGATTCTGAATTGATTTGTTTTTGTTCATTAATAAAGAGGACATAAACACATGCGTGGATGTGAGTAAAATGTAATACTGAGAAATATATTGCAAGATAATTTAAAACTTCGTTTGATATAAAACCTCGGAAGGTAATCTGCTTTCGGAAGGTAAGAGGCTTTGTGATGAAGAACATTTATAATATTTTGCTTTCTCAGCACTTCTTTAAATCGGAGAGACGTAGTTAGGTTTCGAACAGATCAGTGATGATTTCTATAGTTAGCAGATGATTTTATGATGTCCTGCTAAAATTTAATTTATCAAGAGTCCGCAGGTATTTTTCGTGAAGTATCTAAAATAGAACTCAAATGTCAAATGTTGATCGAAAACAATACCATGAACTATTACATTTTTACTACTGTATTATGGCCACATCTGTAACTAATTCCATATGTTTCCTCATCAATGTATACGTCAGTCATAGCTTTGGGGAATTTAAATGCTTTTAAAATCATGTAAATATGGACACAGGTTTCGTTCAATGCAAAGTTTTTTGTTGTTTTTTTTGTATCATAAGCAATATTGAAAGCTTTCATATCACAAGTTGAAACCATCCACAAGAAAGTAAACTGTCGATTAAATCCGTTATAATATTCCGATTTAATATTCCCATTAAATATTTATTTATCTTTTAAAATTTGACATACAAGAGTCTGCCGTTTTGCCACAACTACATGTAATATATTTATCAGAAAGGGTACAATCAAGACCAATGTGTAAATGTTTTTAAACAGGGCCTCGAAATCAAGACATATAACTTTTTAAGATAAACAAAAGAATGATGTCATTCTTTGTGAATGCCATAAGTCTAACTTAATAATGTGTCAGTGGAATTACGACGTTCGCATTATGTTATTGTGATTATATTCTCAGGACCATTAACCTGTTATTAATCATGCCTGCTAAGGTTTTTCAATTTCATACAGCTGAGACGTCAGTCAACAACTTGAACGGTTTATATGATCAGGTTTAAGCCTTTACAGTTTCGAATATATCCATTAAGAAACCATTAGATATGATCGCGTTTTGTTCCTCCGACATATCAGAAGAGACAGTTTCCTTGCAACAAAACAAGGGTCTCATGCACAATAATCTCAGTGTCTGCGAAAAGATTTTCCTAGAAGATATTGTCATCGTCTATCGACAAGGGAACTAGCTCAATTATACGTTGACTAAGTAATCCGTTCATTCCAAACTTCTTTAGCTGGTTATATGATAAACAGATTACGTTAATAAATAAGGGTAGAATTTTACTCTGATGGAAAAGTCAAGCAAGCAGGTATGTCGCACTTAAAGCAAAGAAACTATTTTCCAGTTGACGATAACACAATATAATACAGGTTATGGGTCACCAACAACTGAAAAAAAGTCCATAGGGAATGCAACTATGGAAACTTACATATCCGATCATATCTGAGATGACTATCTGATAACAGTGTTTCATGTTTGCATGAAATATTAAAGACAAGATCAAAGCATATATTTTCGAATCCGAATTTTTCAAATTTGCCGAAAGTTGCGAAAATCAGTTGACAAAGATATATCATCGACCTCTTCCATATAGCTCTGTAAGGTATCGAGTACACAGAACAGTACTCTTGCATGGTTAGTGTCATGTACCTGGCAAAGGCACCAGGTAGAAAGCCTCCACTGGACAATATCAATCTCGTCATTAAACAATAAAATTTACTCATTTCCCTCAAGTGTTTACCTCGATATCAGAGTAACGTGTCATGGGTTGCACAGTCCACGCAAAAGGTTCTCACTCGATATACCTGCACGTGCCGCCTTTATAATGTCAATACAATATCTGGAGTAGTAACGGTTGAAGGGCACTTGTATGACATTGGTATCAGCAGATGGTTACAAAACCCTTTTCTTTTTTTCCCATTTCTTTTCTTTTTCACATTCTTTCATAATTGAGTCTATATTGGGCGAATTTCGTTGAACACAAAATTGATGACAAAAGAACACTTTTGTTATCGGTCGATCATGAATATCAATAAAACAAGCTTGGAACATGAAGTTCGGGTGTCACTGTGTGTCACTGTGTGTCACTATGTGTTTTATCATAATGAACTTCTGTGTATGTGACAAGCCGGTCTCGCTGCCTTATGGCTAAACTAAAGCCGGTGTGACGTTTCAGTTTACTCAATGATTCTCAGATCACTTAAAACTAGAAATGTGTCGGAAATAATTAGAGATCAAGACACACACTGGAGATACTCGTGCTCACTTATGCTAATTTCACAGAATGTGACAGGTGCAATCATTTCAGTGGAGACCTAGATGGAGAGCTGTACAAACAACAACCTTATGCTGAAGAAACGACCTTGTGTGGTTTATGAATCTTGACGATATCGTCATTCTGGATATTAGTCTGTTGGGGGTGAGATATACAGAAACATGGGATAATGTTGTCGTTATGAGAAGAAAAGATGCATCTGGTTGGTGTTTCATAAGGCAAAAATAAAGATTAAAATCAAATAGGGTCAAGTAGCATAATAGGGTCAAGTGGAAAAATAATATTATCTCCAAATTACTTAAATGTCTTGGCATGCGAATGTGTTTCATGTTTTACAATATTATCTTCATATCAAGAGATTAGCTAGATAAATACACTTTCATTTAGGATTACATTAAGACAGCTTTAGAATACCTCAGCTAAGAAGTCGTTCGCGGTATAAAGCGTCCTGTCACACTCAGATTGCGTCTTTTTTAAGTTTGGAATATGTTACATTTTATTTGTCTCCATTTCCATTTGTTCAAACTGGACTGAAGCATATTTCATGTTTGTGAAATACCATTCAGTGGATCTTTATGAATGAGTGATTGAGTGAGTTTAGTTTTACGCCGCACTGAGCAATACTACAGCTATATGGTGGCGGTCTGAAAATAATCGAGTCTGGGACAGACAATCCAGTGATCAACAACATGAGCATCGATCTGCACATTTGGGAACCGATGACATGTGTCAAGCAAGTCAGCGAGCCTGACCACCCGGGACTGTCCCGGGACCTTTACGGGTAGGATCTTTATGAAACTTAACATACACATCATCTACTTGTGCCGTTCATCAATTGAATTTCTGAGTTTTTAGCCTTTCGCTCATTACTCCTGTAAGGTCAGATAAGCTTATGGCATGGCCCATCGTCCTGCGGCCGTCCGACGGGCCTCGTCCGCAGACTTTTCCCATTTTCGACTTCTCCTCCAGAACAAATGGTGCTTCCCTTTAAGGGCTATTATCAAATAAAATCATATTGGTCTGGTAACAAGTTTTCACAAGTGCCCAATACCATTTCCGTAGCACCAATGATAAGTTAGAAATAGCTGACGGCTCACCCCTGTCGGTTCACACTCGTACCCCCTTCACTCTCATTTCACAAACACCTCAATTCACCAACAATTAATCAGTGCATGTTTTCTCGGTACCCCGACACTGCCCTGCCGAGAAGAGGGGTTTATGCCCTGGGTGGCTGACTGGGCCACGAATGTTCACAACTTTTTACAAGCTCGTGCTTGTGTTGGCCATCGTCTGTTGAATGAGTGACTGAGTGGGCCATCGTACGATATTGAATCATATTTTCGGCATATATAGTATTCCACTTTCCATCTCCAAGATCCTCAAACAACGGTTGAACATGATCTTTATTAAACATTAAAACAACAGCAATCTCATTAGTTCCTCTCAGTTACTCCCAGCTACCCTCAAACAACTGTTGAACGAATCTTTAAAACAACATGCAAAATACAGAGGTGTATAAAAAAACATTAAAACAACAGCAGTAAATGGGATAACTAGGTAACTAATTAATGTCATTAGTTACTCTCAGTTACTCCCAGCTACCCTCAATACAGAAGCGTCTACGGGATAACGAGGTAACTCGGAGAGGACAAACCTGTCAAAAAGAGACTGTGTGCACATGGGGCACTCCCCGTACCAGACAAACGAGTATACAAGGAAATGGAAAACATGATTAATAGACTCAAATGGCGTCTATCAAATGGACACGCACAAAAACAGACTCTTTAACTACGAACATGGCAACTTCTACATTAATACCATTATGTCTTTGCCTAAACAGATACAGCCGTTTTAATTTTCTGTTTCAACGACGTCATTTAAACTGGCCAAACAAGACAATGCCTTTTCTCGGTGTCCCTAATACACTTCCATGCTAGCAAGTGTCACTGCACGTGTCACTGAACAAATCAATCATTGTGATGAATTAATTCATATCTAGACTGGAGGGATAGCCTTGTGGTGAATGTGTTTACCCGTCGCCAGGAAACGGACGGTACAAGTCAAAATAGGGAATTGCATCATTTTTGTAACTGATGTGTCAAATTTGGAAATGTCAGTTATATGTCTGCCAGACAACGTTGGAAAGCTTTACTGAGCCCTGGAATGTTTACACTTTGATCGATCAGTTTCTGAGTTATATGACGTTCCTTGAACACTTGATTGACGACAAATCATGCTCGATTGTACTTTAAAAGCTGCGAAGTAAAGTCTGAAGTGAGTGAACTTATCAAGCTACTTTCTTTAAAAGTGAGTAAGGCACGGCTGATGACGCAGGTTGTCTTGGGTGAAGATAAACAGATTGATGAACATTTAAGAGATCGTGTGTAGAGACATACAAATTACTTTCAGAAGCATCTTTATGTGCCAGATGTTCTGCGTTGCAGTCAGGGGGAAGGACTGTCAACACAGTTTGATGTATACGAGTGTCCAAAGATTGCACTGAGGTAAAAATGATGATTCTTCTGTCACCACAGTCTGATGTATACGAGTGTCCAAAGATTGCACTGAGGTATAAATGATGACTCTTCTGTCACCACAGTCTGATGTATACGAGTGTCCAAAGATTGCATTGATCCATGAGGTGTAAATGATGACTCTTCTGTCACCACAGTCTGATGTATACGAGTGTCCAAAGATTGCACTGAGGTATAAATGATGACTCTTCTGTCACCACAGTCTGATGTATACGAGTGTCCAAAGATTGCACTCAGGTAAAAATGATGACTCTTCTGTCACCACAGTCTGATGTATACGAGTGTCCAAAGATTGCATTGATCCATGAGGTATAAATGATGACTCTTCTGTCACCACAGTCTGATGTATACGAGTGTCCAAAGATTGCACTGAGGTAAAAATGATGATTCTTCTGTCACCACAGTCTGATGTATACGAGTGTCCAAAGATTGCACTGAGGTATAAATGATGACTCTTCTGTCACCACAGTCTGATGTATACGAGTGTCCAAAGATTGCATTGATCCATGAGGTGTAAATGATGACTCTTCTGTCACCACAGTCTGATGTATACGAGTGTCCAAAGATTGCACTGAGGTATAAATGATGACTCTTCTGTCACCACAGTCTGATGTATACGAGTGTCCAAAGATTGCACTCAGGTAAAAATGATGACTCTTCTGTCACCACAGTCTGATGTATACGAGTGTCCAAAGATTGCACTCAGGTAAAAATGATGACTCTTCTGTCACCACAGTCTGATGTATACGAGTGTCCAAAGATTGCATTGATCCATGAGGTATAAATGATGACTCTTCTGTCACCACAGTCTGATGTATACGAGTGTCCAAAGATTGCACTGAGGTAAAAATGATGACTCTTCTGTCACCACAGTCTGATGTATACGAGTGTCCAAAGATTGCACTGAGGTAAAAATGATGACTCTTCTGTCACCACAGTCTGATGTATACGAGTGTCCAAAGATTGCATTGATCCATGAGGTAAAAATGATGACTCTTCTGTCACCACAGTCTGATGTATACGAGTGTCCAAAGATTGCACTGAGGTAAAAATGATGACTCTTCTGTCACCACAGTCTGATGTATACGAGTGTCCAAAGATTGCACTGATCCATGAGGTATAAATGATGACTCTTCTGTCACCACAGTCTGATGCATACGAGTGTCCAAAGATTGCATTGATCCATGAGGTAAAAATGATGACTCTTCTGTCACCACAGTCTGATGTATACGAGTGTCCAAAGATTGCATTGATCCATGAGGTATAAATGATGACTCTTCTGTCACCACAGTCTGATGCATACGAGTGTCCAAAGATTGCACTGAGGTAAAAATGATGACTCTTCTGTCACCACAGTCTGATGTATACGAGTGTCCAAAGATTGCATTGATCCATGAGGTAAAAATGATGACTCTTCTGTCACCACAGTCTGATGCATACGAGTGTCCAAAGATTGCACTGAGGTAAAAATGATGACTCTTCTGTCACCACAGTCTGATGTATACGAGTGTCCAAAGATTGCATTGATCCATGAGGTAAAAATGATGACTCTTCTGTCACCACAGTCTAATGTATACGAGTGTCCAAAGATTGCACTGAGGTGTAAATGATGACTCTTCTGTCACCACAGTCTGATGTATACGAGTGTCCAAAGATTGCACTGAGGTAAAAATGATGACTCTTCTGTCACCACAGTCTGATGTATACGAGTGTCCAAAGATTGCATTGATCCATGAGGTAAAAATGATGACTCTTCTGTCACCACAGTCTGATGTATACGAGTGTCCAAAGATTGCATTGATCCATGAGGTATAAATGATGACTCTTCTGTCACCACAGTCTGATGCATACGAGTGTCCAAAGATTGCACTGAGGTAAAAATGATGACTCTTCTGTCACCACAGTCTGATGTATACGAGTGTCCAAAGATTGCATTGATCCATGAGGTATAAATGATGACTCTTCTGTCACCACAGTCTGATGTATACGAGTGTCCAAAGATTGACCTGAGGTAAAAATGATGACTCTTCTGTCACCACAGTCTGATGTATACGAGTGTCCAAAGATTGCATTGATCCATGAGGTATAAATGATGACTCTTCTGTCACCACACTCTGATGCATACGAGTGTCCAAAGATTGCATTGATCCATGAGGTAAAAATGATGACTCTTCTGTCACCACAGTCTGATGTATCCGAGTGTCCAAAGATTACATTGATCCATGAGGTATAAATGATGACTCTTCTGTCACCACAGTCTGATGTATACGAATGTCCAAAGATTGCACTGAGGTAAAAATGTTGACTCTTCTGTCACCACAGTCTGATGCATGCGAGTGTCCAAAGATTGCATTGATCCATGAGGTAAAAATGATGACTCTTCTGTCACCACAGTCTGATGTATACGAGTGTCCAAAGATTGCACTGAGGTAAAAATGATGACTCTTCTGTCACCACAGTCTGATGTATACGAGTGTCCAAAGATTGCATTGATCCATGAGGTAAAAATGATGACTCTTCTGTCACCACAGTCTGATGTATACGAGTGTCCAAAGATTGCACTGAGGTAAAAATGATGACTCTTCTGTCACCACAGTCTGATGTATACGAGTGTCCAAAGATTGCACTGATCCATGAGGTATAAATGATGACTCTTCTGTCACCACAGTCTGATGCATACGAGTGTCCAAAGATTGCATTGATCCATGAGGTAAAAATGATGACTCTTCTGTCACCACAGTCTGATGTATACGAGTGTCCAAAGATTGCATTGATCCATGAGGTATAAATGATGACTCTTCTGTCACCACAGTCTGATGCATACGAGTGTCCAAAGATTGCACTGAGGTAAAAATGATGACTCTTCTGTCACCACAGTCTGATGTATACGAGTGTCCAAAGATTGCATTGATCCATGAGGTAAAAATGATGACTCTTCTGTCACCACAGTCTAATGTATACGAGTGTCCAAAGATTGCACTGAGGTGTAAATGATGACTCTTCTGTCACCACAGTCTGATGTATACGAGTGTCCAAAGATTGCACTGAGGTAAAAATGTTGACTCTTCTGTCACCACAGTCTGATGTATGCGAGTGTCCAAAGATTGCATTGATCCATGAGGTATAAATGATGACTCTTCTGTCACCACAGTCTGATGTATACGAGTGTCCAAAGATTGCACTGAGGTAAAAATAATGACTCTTCTGTCACCACAGTCTGATGTATACGAGTGTCCAAAGATTGCACTGATCCATGAGGTATAAATGATGACTCTTCTGTCACCACAGTCTGATGCATACGAGTGTCCAAAGATTGCATTGATCCATGAGGTAAAAATGATGACTCTTCTGTCACCACAGTCTGATGTATACGAGTGTCCAAAGATTGCATTGATCCATGAGGTATAAATGATGACTCTTCTGTCACCACAGTCTGATGCATACGAGTGTCCAAAGATTGCACTGAGGTAAAAATGATGACTCTTCTGTCACCACAGTCTGATGTATACGAGTGTCCAAAGATTGCACTGAGGTGAAAATGATGACTCTTCTGTCACCACAGTCTGATGTATACGAGTGTCCAAAGATTGCACTGAGGTAAACATGATGACTCTTCTGTCACCACAGTCTGATGTATACGAGTGTCCAAAGATTGCATTGATCCATGAGGCATAAATGATGACTCTTCTGTCACCACAGTCTGATGCATACGAGTGTCCAAAGATTGCACTGAGGTAAAAATGATGACTCTTCGGGATGGTGTCCTTAAAACCTCAGCTTGAAAAACATCAGACCAGAGCGTATGGCAACAGAAGGAATGCACAGTTTCGACTGGGCTGGTTTGAAATGGGGGAGGGGGGATTCCGTTCAGATTTACAGGAATCTTAAAAAAAACAGCAGATTTTTCTGCAACAGGTTTTTCAAAATTCCCTATTTGAATACATAATACCATTTTGAACTTGTTCAAATGTTACATAGGTTATGTTAGCGTTTACGCCTTTTCATTTATTTATTCATTTTAGAGACCCGTTTGATGCAAAAAGGTTTTCTTTCAAAATAATAAACGTCGCAATCAGCTAACGAAGAAGTTGATATCTAAAACAGCAAACCTTGACGCAAATTTATCACTTCCAAATACATTTAAAAAAACAAACTAGGATCAGAGCAGACTTCCTTGGAACATGGCAGTTATTGATTGGAAGGTGAAACAACATGTGTAGGCAATTACTATCTTGCTAATATATAGCTACGCCCTTGTCTAAACTAACAGGGTTTCAAAGTGGAGCTGTATTGATTTTTGTCCGACAGGAAAAAAAACAGGGTCATCCAGACTTAGATATATCATGGCGCATATTCTACGAAAAGTTGCAGTTTTATGTAACTAGAAAAATGTAAAGGTTTTCCGCGGACGGAGTATAGGAATGATACTGTACGACACAGATATTGTAATGGGTTTTGTTGGGGAAGGGACGTGTGGAGCGGGATGGTAAAATAAACAATTTGCATGTAGTTGGACAGCTCTTGCTGAATACACTGCTCAATCATACAGGATTTCCTAAATACGTACACATCATTATCATCATCATCGAGAGGATCCGAGGAGATTATGGATAGAACTGTTTTTAGTAGCCCATACTTGTCGTAAGAAGGGACTAACGGGATTGGGTGGTCAAGCTCGTAGAGTTGGTTGACACAATTTACGGTATCCCAAGTGCATAGATGGATGCTCATGCTGTTGATCACTGGATTGTCTGGTCCAGACTCAATTATTTACAGGCCTGTCACTCGTAAAACGTTCATAAGAAATCCAGGTAGCTTAGCGTTATTTAAAGACTCATTTAGTTCTTTTGATAATAGGGGCGGTGGGGTAGTCTAGTAGTTAAAGTGTTCGCTCATCTCTCCTAAGTCCCGGATTCGATTTTCCACATGGGTGCAATGTGTGAAGCCCATTTCAAATGCACCCGTCGTGATCTTGCTAGAATACTGCTAAAGCGGCGTAAAACCATACTCACTCACCAACGTTTTCAATAATACTACCTCGAGCATTCAGAAGGCGATTTCCTTCTTAACTTCCCATATTTTATGGATGTGTACAATGTCCATCGCAAACTGTTTCCGTTTCACTAGCCGTATAGTTAACCCCGAGCCCTCCCACTGGAAAAAAGAACTTCCGGATAAAGTATCACATATCCCTTGAATGTAACTATTTTTGCTTTTGAGCATAATTTCAATGTTTTTAACACGTAATTACAATTGTAAGTCATAGGAATAACGGAATGGATGTTTTGCCTCTCCATCTGAACACAGACAAGTCAGCCACATCGACGTGGAGTACTGCGAGTCCACAACGCTTGGTATGACCTTTGAATGCAAGATGTGCAGTGTTTGTCACGTGCTCGCGGTGACTCCGGCACTAGGGACGGCTAAAAAAACAACTATTCTGACCACACTGGTGGGTTTTTATCAAGATTCAATACGCCAAGGGAATTTGTGGACACCATGTGTTTCAAGTTGAGCACTACCCAGTGACGTCATCTTTACAAACAATCTACTCCGTGAAGGCGACGTCGAAAGTAACACTGGACCAATTCATGGACGTAAAACACGCCAAACAAACCTGATGATGAAACTAACAATACTGCTCTCGCTTTGTCTGAACGAACAAAACAAATTGTGGTTGTTGATCAAGAACATTGCTTCCCCAGAGACTGAAATGGCTGATTTATCTAAGAAAGCACATCCAGGTAATCTGGAAGAGAATGTTGCTCTATGTTGAATGGGAACCAGGAATCCTGTTGATCAAAATATCCGAATACAAGAACTTGAGGATTCTTTTGAGAGATCTGAAGCGAATTCTCCTGGAAGACGAGGAGAGAGTGGAGACAATTGTTGGCCAGCCCGACCCAGAGTTTGAAGACAGGGAAACATCTCATTCAATGCCAGATTTAGATGAGGTGAGTTTGGGTGATAGATATTAGATAACGGATTTTTTTGCAGTTAGAACACTAACAAAATGAGTCAGTGAGCTGTTCCAGTGATAACCATTGTGCTTTGTTACATAACGAAAGCATCACTATGATTATGTAAGATTATCTTGTATGTATTGTAATCGCCATGAGCGTCCTTTTGTATCATATTTATATTGAAATTTAATGTCTATTTCTTTTCCTCAGAAAACGGGCAGGAATAAAATGAAACGGAGATTGACATCCGATGAAGAAGACCACACGGCCGTGTGGCTCTAACAGAATGAGTTGTTATACGAGAAAGCTTCCGAGCGTTTCAAACTAAGCAGCCTGAAAAATGTGGACTGCCAAGAAGAAGGAGCTGGACGCCCTGCACCCAGGCGACCTTGAAAAGAAATGGTATAAGGACATGCGTACTCAGTACGGCAAAATCACCAAGAAAGTGAGTGATAAAGTTAGTTTACTATTATATGTATAAGTACTAGGAACACTACATGTACATATGTACTAGATATATATTTAAATGTACTATGAATGTATATTCCTAAGACAAGAAATAGTATATTCGAGTGTCTTGTAATGATTGTCACTTGCGTTTTAGCAACTGAAGGGTGGTTCAGGACAGACTCTGATTGTGGCTCGCCGTTAATGGATTACAGACAGATTCCAGTTCCTGGCACCCCACCTGACTAACATTAGGACTGGCAGAGGCTCCCAGCTGCAGGCTGGAACTAAAAACATACATTTTTAAGTATGATAATCCGTGCGTATTTTTAATAATCCCCATTTTCTAATTACTAAAATATACGAAATATACTACAAATAAACTAATATTAGTAAGTGGTAAAAGTTTCAATTTTTAGGGGACTCAGTCTCGGAGAGAAACTGAGACAGAAGCAGAGCAGATGGCCATGGATGACGACGTTGAACAACCCAGCACTGCTCCTGCTGGATCCAGCAGTTCTACTCCCATTGTCGCATCCACTACTTCTGGGTATGGAGATGGAAAGCCAAAATTTCTTTCTTAATATGTAAATATGATTAAATTGCATAAGTTATTATGTCAATTAATATGAAAGTATCAACGTTACACTGGATAAATATGTATTACTGTTTAATTAGTCTTTTCAGCCCCTACACACCACACAACAGCAGCAACGTCAACAACCACATCAAAAGCCAGGAACTGTTTCAGTCTGCTCAACCAGTTCGACATCCCTTCGTTGTCAACAGAACAGTTTGCAGGACTACTGCCCAGCAGCAGCAGCCCCTTCAAAGCCTGCATCCACTACCATCACAGCAATAATTGGACCCCCACTGGCAGCCTCCTCGCCCGCGCCAAGTCACGTCCATGAAAGACAAGACCACAGACCAGTTAGCATCCACCAACTACTACCCTTGAAGGAACATCCAGCCACAAAAAGTGCCACCAGTGACGGACTTCAGCAATCCATTCCTCCTTCTGCCTCGGGTCTCACGTACCAGTAACGCTGCTCTCCACACCAACCTGCTACCATCCAGAGGCCCACCCTGACCACACCACCCTCTCCAACACTCCGCACGGCAGCGAAACAGACTGGTGTTTTTCCTAGCTTTGACTCAAGTGCTGCAGCAGGTATGTCTTTGAACCTGTCAAACGTCTCTTAGACCCTAGAAACACCTCAGAAGGTCAGTCTCTCACCAAGGACAGCGAAACTATGGAGTAGAACTGGATGCTGATATGAATGAGTTTGAAATATAACTTTTTAAAACATTGTTCTTCTTATGTATGTTATTTTTTATTTTCATTTTTGAACATGCATTGCCAGGTGTAAGTGTAAATACATCTTGCAGGTGTGTAATAGAGTTTGTTCTGTTCTTTGTGAATATAGTTTTCATTTTGTCGAGCTCACCAATTGCTAAAAAATACCCACTCCTTTGTGAATTTAGTCTTTAATAATAAAACAAAATCCTTTAAAGTCGATTGAAGATCATATTTTCTTGCCAAGTAACAGCTCCTGAGTCCATGAAGTATTCCTTCAAATAGTTCCATTAGTTTGCGCGATCTAGTGACTTGACGTTCCTTGCACCCAGGTCATCCACATCTACATAAAGTAGTTGCGTGCAGGAGCAGTCATCATTTACCTGGTCTGTGAGAGTGATCTGGCTGTGACATTTCCTTTTTCTTAGTATGTTGTGTAAAGTGACGCAGGCCAGGTCTATTTGTTCAGCTCTGTCTGGAGTGTTATTTAGGGAGCCGAGTAGGATCTGAAACCTCACTCCCGAAAACATGATCCACCACTCGTTGGGACCGAGAAAGTCTGCAAAAGTCTCAAATAAAATATACTAAGTCTAATGCACGAATTCAAAAGCATTTACTTTGATATGATATTGCATTCATCCCAATGCAGTAAGTTAAATGATGATTTAGTCATAGGCAAGTACAATTACCTGTAGTTGAAGATCTGCTGGTGGCGGTCCAGCTGACGCTTGGAAAAGGGGCTCATCATCCAGGGGCAGGGTGGAAAGGCATCGTCACCTATGATGAAGTATGGAATGTCAACATCCCTCCAGGTCGGCATTTTCCAGTTCATCCGCCTGTTCAAACAGGTACCTTGCAGTCTGGACCCAGTTTGTAACCAGTCTTCGCGCTTCTCGGGGTCCACTAGGTTTACGTCAGGGTTCATGATAGTGATGTCACTACTTCGCAGTCCTCAGATTGAATGGGTACCTGGTGAAAATTGTCCCCGTAATTTATACAGGTTGGAAATCGCACTGGGATCGCACCATAAGGTGTATATGTACCACCAGAGCCCAAGACACTCATGTCAACAAAGAGGAACACGGCCTTGACCCTGAACCTCACGAAGGAGATACTACTGATGCTTCGCCTCATTTCAACGTTGACATGAAAACATATACATCCCTGGTATCCTGAGTGAGTCAGTCAGTGAGTTTAGTTTTACGCCGCACTCACCAATATTCCAGCTATAGGGCGGCGGTCTGTAAATAATCGAGTCTGGACCAGACAATCCTGTGATCAATAACATGAGCATCAATCTGCGCAATTGAGAACAGATGACATGTGTCAACCATGTCAGCGAGCCTGACCACCCGATCCCGTTAGTCGCCTCTTACGACAAGCACAGTCACCTTTTATGGTAAGCATGGGTTGCTGAAGGCCTATTCTACCCCGGGACCTTCACGGGTCCCTGGTATCCTGGAATGGCAATGGATTATATGACAAGCTAAGTATACATCGAAATTTCTCTCCCTTTTAAATGAATTGGAAATAATATGCTTAATAGAAACATAGGCGAAAACGCTGATGATTTTGTAAACTTGTTTACATCACATACATGCTTTCAGTCAGTACGTCGTAAAACAAACAGTTTGGAAGGTATAGCGGTAGGTTAGCAGTTTATATTACTGATCGACTGTAATGTATTTCCAAGAGTTTATATTCACTGGGAAGGTTTGTCTTGTTTCTAAAACAAAGTAATACAAACGTTGATAATACTATAGTGATACTGCTCACTGTTTATGTTTCACCAGAAACAACGCCTAACCCCGATGGAACAGAATCTTTGAGGGCTCAGCTTGTGGAGTTGAAGACAGACTATATCGATAGTGTCATCTTACTGTGTGGAGATATGAACCCAAGGATTGGTACTGATGGATTGGACTACATTGAAGATGACAGTATCGAGTATCTACCCTTTGAAGATGTTATGTATGATGTCTCCTGGTCACGCCCACCCCATTGTTTGAAGGACAATGTAGTTAACATTGTTACGGACAGCAATGGACACACTTGTGTAGAGTAATTGTGTAGAAGATGAATATCACTTCCTCTTAATTTGCCCATTCTATTGGGAGTTCAGACAAAAACATATCCCAACATATTATTATGGATATCCTGATAGAGAAATTTGCCTTGCTAATGAGTACTTATGACAATGTCATTGTCCGTAAGTTGTCAACCTTTATATACCAGGCATTGTTTCTACGAAATGAACACAATAACGTGTAGAAAGTATGTAATTATGTTGTTACTTGATATGGTATGATATGATTTGTGGTGCGATATACATGAGATTATATGATATGATATATGGCATGATATGGTATGGTATTATATGATATGGCGTGATATATGGTATTATATATGATACATGGTATGATATGATGTGATGTAATATGGGGTGTTATGATATGATGTGATGCGACAAAATATGTGTATTGTGATGTTATATGTTGTGGTACATTTGAAGCGATATGACATATTATGATGTGATTATATTATTCCTTTCTATGATATTGTGGCCTTCGGTGTGAATAAAGATTGATTAGTACACCATACTATATATGTGTCTCATCTTCCTTATACATATTAGTGACTGACGTAAAAGTAATATCACGTCCCGATCACCTCCCCTTAACAAGCTACACTTCAGCTTTATTATGACCAAAATGTGAATATATGTCCTTCTATGTCAGAGTGTTCTGACAGATTAGTATATAAGTGGAAACCGGAGCACGATGAGGAATATGTCAATGAGATGAAAACAGATTATGTGACATTTCAAAATGTCAATATATGTCCTTCTATGTCAGAGTAGCCTGGCAGATTAGTATATGTGTAGAGACGGGAGCACGAAGGGGTATATGCCAATGAGATGAAATCAGATTATGTGAGCATGTGTTTCAGTAAGTTCATGGACAACATTTTCAGTGATGACATTGATACAGCTGCGGATTGTCTGATTAATATAATACACTGCAGTGATAGGTCAATGAATACAAGAGAAAAGAAGTTCAATAGAAAACAACCAGAATGGTTTGATTAGAGAGTGATTATTTCAAGAAGAGTAATTAAAGACTGCAAGAACACTCCAGGAAGTATCCATCTATGAGTGATTACACTTCATATGACCACAGCAAATTAAACCTTCAAACGTGTATGTAAAGTCAAAGGTCGTTTAATGAAGGTGTTACAAGGACAATAAGAGAAGTATCGATGAGAAACGATTACAAAGCTTTCTGCAGTCTGCTTAAGAAGTATTCAGCTGAATCAGACAGGAAATGCCATGCATCATGGTACATCTGTAGAATCAGGTATATTTTGTTGATTTGTTGAATCCCTACGTAAACAGTGATGGTGGCCCAGTGTTTGACGACTTCGTACATAAACATTATGTCGATGAACATGATGTACCACGACTCTGAAACTGCATGGAGGATGGTCTTTCCTCTGACATACACAGATGGCGTTAAAGCAGAACCATAGACAGACTGAAATGTAATTGACCACCTGGTGATGATGGGATACCATCCAAATATTTAAAGAAAGTTCATTGCTACATTGCTATATTGTTTTCTCGTATACTTTCTACAGGAAAAGTTCCGGACGCCTGGAGTTCAGCAATAATCAGATTTGATAAATTTGACAAGTGGACAAATGGTCATGCCAATGAAGCTAATGCCTGGGTATTGTCATGACAGCTAAATTTGTTTTGACATGACTTTGTACTATTTTAGCACAAAAAGCTAATAAAGCATTATTCCCAAGAAAAGATTTTATGTGATTACTGTGATTATTGTCCTGTGAAGGAACACTTTTCATACAAAGGGCACCAAACCTGCTTGTCGCGAAGACTGAACAATCACTTGACCAAAATGCCAAGATTGACGTAGGCACATCGAGAACGGGCCATAAGAAACGGGTCACAAATGAGCGCTGCCAACAGCGATTGCAAGGACATTGGGTTGCACAAGACAAACCATAATTCGGCTGTTTAACCGTTGGATGGTGACATCAGCAGCAGCCACACGAGTGGGTCATCGAGTGAGCCGATTCACGGTGACAAGATGACTTCGTTCTGCTGGCGTATGGACCCTACCTACCTACCCACCTGCGTTGAATGGCCTTGACCCTCATCATAAAAACCTTCTGCACTATTCATAATTACATCGCCGTTTATTGCTGTAATGTCATTTTGCTCATAAAACACATGTATTGCACTGTGCTTCAATATACATTTTCCATTTCATCAAAAGGTTTTGCTAATTTTATCTTATTGAAACAAATACAACTGTATACTTTCTTTTGCTCATCAGTTTACTTTATACAAATGACCCATGTATCAAACCTTATATTTTCAATCGCCGTAGAAAATATCAGTGGGGCATAAATTCATAAATGATGAATGTTCATAAATTCATGTTTGCAAAATATCTTTACATTGTGTTTCGTTTTCGGTGAGAACCCTTTTGATACGCATGTGTATATATTCATGTATGTTTAATGTTAATTAGTATGGGTCATCTAGCCTTGAAATAATAAACACTTGAACTGAATTGAAATATTCCTTGAAGACTAGTTGTCGAGACTAAATGGGAGGAAAGAACAACCAGACTTATATAATTCGCTACCTTATTACCTGAAGGTTGGAATAACAGAGCAAAGTGTTACTTAATGAAATGACGAAATTCAAAGATATTATGTCATATCACCAGACCTTTACATGTACCATGACATAATTAACAACGCTTTGAGTACTTGCACTATAGGAGCCTGCAGTTTGTTAGAAGCGCTGGGACACGCGGTGTCGGTACATAAAAGCAAACTTAGGCCCCGAAGAGTGCTTATTCATACCACTTATTCATACCACTAGAATACCTTGTAACTGAACACAAACCCTTTTCTTCTAGAGTGAATCCTTAGGACAAAACATATTTTTCAGTTTATCTCGAACAAAATATTTTTTCCACGAGGCAACGGACAACATCCGAAATATGTTTATATGAAAAGCAAATACATCGTTGCACGCATCGTTGCAGTTACTGCCCACGCGCTTGTACACGTAAAAGTCGCAAATAGCAACACATAACGACGGTTGTTTTATGCCAACAATTAGATGGCATTTGCATGCCTTCGCCGCCGTTTAACAGGATATACTCTAGGTGCATGTTCACTGTTATCATGGAAAATTATCGGAAGCTCATCCTGCAACAAACATGATACATTATCAACCGAGACACGCGTACGTTAACGAGCAATATAATCGGCGTATTGGCGCGATGTGTAAGGAAGCAAACGAGATGGATGCAAAACTGTGCCAGCTGCTTTAAAGTTCATGGAAACGTAAAACCATCTCCTTGAAGATGTTGTCAACAGCAGGGTTGCCAAGAGAACGTGTCTCTACGTTTGTGCTCCTCAGTGACGACAACTTGATGGAAGTGTGGGACGCCATCGAACATCATAGGTAAATCATTGCTAACAGCTGTTTGAATGGCGCTACCTGTACTGCATCTTTCATGATGAAGTTGTCGAAATTCAGGAACGTATCGACATTCCATTTTTTGCATGCGTTGTCACAGGCTTCTTGAAGCAACATGGCACTTTTGTTATGCCATATCCGATTTCTTCTTCATACCACTTCCCTCTTCAGAACCAGAACTAGCTTAGTGCCACGTTTTGGTTGACATTTCCGCCCGGCTTTTTTTCGGTCATGCAGTGTTTTCATTCCGGCTCGAGTGCAACAGTGCAAATGATGGTTACACCTGATACAGACACTCTTGAGTTGTCACAACACCCGCCTTTAGCTCTGTCTCACGTGATCAGCATGGACTCTTGTTCTTGAAATGGCATGTTTTATGGATAACAGCTTCCTTGTTTTTTAAGACTTTGAGGGTTAATCCTGACTCCTTTATCAGGTGAATATGTCATGACGTCCGTTGTACATGATGTTTTTTCCTTGTTTACTGTAAGAAACACCTGATGGGATCGGGTGGTCAGGTTCGCTTACTAACATGCTATCGTGCATAGATCGATGGTCATGACTTCACCGGATTGTATGGTCCAGACTACAAACTGCCTCCATGCCGCTGGAATGTTGCTAGGTGTTAAACAAAACGCAAACAAAAAACAAAAGTAATTTTTCCACTATTTATTGCCTTTTTTATCTCCAGTGTCATTTGTTCATGTCCTGTCAGTAATGGAAGGATGACTAGGAGTGATATTTTTTTGTCTGTTTTGAATGATAAAGGCAATCGGAAGGAGTTTTTTCAGTGTTTATATTTCCAATATCACTGCTGGCGAGATTTGTTTCGAGGAGATGGTGGGGCAGTGAAGGAAAGAATTGACGACTCCATGGAAATTGAGACAACACACAATGTTGGCATCTTCCCATCTGTAATTATGATGAAGTTTGAGGCCATTTGTTTCCGTTTCCGTTTCCTCTTGTGAGACAAGCTAATTATTTCGGTTTAGCAGTGTTTTTCAAATGGTGAGTTATTTGGCAAGACAACTGAAACAATCGGACGAGAGCAAGTTTTTTTGATGCCAGTAAGTCGTGATGAGGGCCTGAAGGAAACGGATTTTGTCTTCAACTCTGAAGCAAACGAAAGAGAGAGAAATACAGTTAGCGTAAACGCAATCGCAAACAATTGACACTCATATGCGATATATACCTTGTATTCATGAACATCAGTCAGGTTTACACAGCGCCAGTGGCTGCTCAAAGGCGCTTTGTTTTTCCCTCGATCATTGGATGTCAACAGCACTTCGTCGGTTCTTTTAGTCGTGTACTAAATACACTAGAGGTTGTGGCAGTCTACAGTGACGCTGAAACAGGCTGCTCACAAAAATGAGGTTTGTAAAACCGGTCATAGGTGGGCTCTATCTCGACACATTAAACTGGCTGGATCACTGGGATTAGAGCCTTAGCGTCTTGGATCGCTCACCCACAACGTCCTCACAGAAAGTATTGTATTTGTAATATTGTAATCTGTTTGAGGAAAAAACTTTAAGGCGCTTCCTATAAAGTTCTAAGAAAAATAGCCACTTGTACTTGTACGTCGTGATTGAAAAATTGCACATGCACCTTCATGCACTATTTGCATTATTGTATTTGGATATCTAGGTTTGCGCGTGTGATGTGTCCATAATACCCGTACTGATGCAGTGTTTGTATATGTTTGAAATCACAAGGTGAGAAAAAACACTTATCAAAACTCTAAATCGCGTCCACAATACTATAAATCACGGTCCACACGTAGTGTGTGTGTGTGTGTGTGTGTGTGTGTGTGTGTGTGTGTGTGTGTGTGTGTGTGTGTGTGTGTGTGTGTGTGTGTGTGTGTGTGTGTGTGACAAATGATGAAATCAACGATTCCGTCTTTATTATGTTTAGGAACATATGTTTAGGAATATTAATCGTTCCTGACGATCCCTGTTGTATGTGGCAAGGTGAACACGGATGAAAACGTGAACATTAAAGGTCGGGATACACTAGCTAGCAATTGGCTTACAATATTAATCAGCCGATTCTCAGGTAGCTGGACTCAAGCTGCCAGGGTTTCGTTTATCACCTCATAAATAAACATCCACGCGTGTAGTACATTCTAATTCTGTCTGTGAATAATCAGAAATGAACTACATGTATGTCTTGAAAACAATAGATGGGTAGGGTAGCCTCTTCGTGAAAGCGTTTGCTCCTGCCGCCGAGGACCAGCGATTGATTCTCCTCATTTGTACAGTGCGTGAAGCCTATTTCGAATATCCTGACCCGAGACGTTTGCGTTACTAAAAGCGGCCTAAAACCACACTTTCTCCACACGGCTGTGGTTAAAGCGATAGTTCGTCTCGCGGAAGACTCGGACTTGTTTCTTCATATCCTTACAAATCGGGAAGCGCATTTTCAAGTTTCTCCAGCAAAGAAGCCGCTATTGCTTATAGCGGCGTAAAACCACAGTCCCTCTCTCACACAAAACACGGTAAAATCAACTGCAGCTAATGCAACGGGATCCTTAGTTTGATACGTTCATGGCACTTTCCGGGGGTGGAATCTATAACAGCGTCCAACATACAGAGTAGGGGGCGCTCGGGTTGCAGCCTTTCCGTCAACACGATTGATCTTTAGCGTAATGTTGCCACCATTTCCAATTACCATCCACATCCGCGATATCCCTCATTCAAGGTTCCCTTTCTCCCCCAGACACTAACAGTTTAACATATAGAGCAAAATCAAGGGTCTAAACGTCCATTTGTTGACTCAAGTCCAGAGAAAAACACATTAGATGTTTTTATTGGCACCATTGTCATCACGACACCCTCCGACTTTTACATCTGCTGATGACTGGGGCTGTGTCAAAAGCTGTTTGGCTAATTATTTCACAACTTCAGTGATTTGAGATTGTGGATTCGACTATGCGTTACCCAAAACGCAGGTACAAGGACTTACGCTGGAAGCGTAGAGTTGAGGTTCAAGACGTCACGATGGAAGCGCAGGTACACCGGGGTTTGGAGAATTCAGGTTTGAAACGCGCTTTCTTGCACGTACTTTTTTTGGAAACGCCGGTTCACCCCTGCACGTTTGAAATGTAATTCCTAGCTCTCAAGTGTCATTTAGGTCTCATGTAAACGTCTAATTTCAAGCTCTCGCGTTTAGAATGCAATTTCGAGCTCTCAAGTTTAAAATCTCATTTTCAAGCTATCGCGTTAAACATGTAATTTAGAGCTCGAAATTTAAAATGTAATTTCGAGCTCTTACGTTTAAAATGTAATTTCCATCTCTCACGTTTAAAATGTAATTTCGAGCTTTCACGTCCATAATGTAATTTCGAGTTCTCACGTTTGAAACGCTCCTTTGTCCACTCATCTTTTATATGGTTGCACATTCGTACCCTCACGTTTGAAACGCCTGTTGGAGCCCTCGCCTTTGAAACGCCTGTTGGAGCCCTCGCCTTTGAAACGCACGTTGGAGCCCTCGCCTTTGAAATGCACGTTCGAGGCCTCACTTTGGGTAAACGCCTTTATGTATAAGATATGCGCTTCTTAATGTATTTCCCGATGATCTGACTGCATGCCAAAAGGCTGTAGTTCTTCATTCACTGATAGCAAGATTGTAACAGTTAAACATTTGATCGTCAGTTATATGTGGGACCCTACTGGCTCACCCTTTTGGAGCTCTTCCAGTTTGGAATATATTGTACACCAACGTTCGCACGATCATATTAGTCATCACACACATGTGATTCCAATTTCTGTGTAGAAGGTCAGACACTTGGCAAATTCACAGCTAAAGCACCTGAGGCATTTTAAGAAAAACAGTAAAATTCTTGATAGTTATAAAATCCGTATTATGATCTTGCTGAAGTCAAACCTTGTGGTGTTAGGGTAACCTAGTGCCAAAAACATTCACAGGTAGAATGTGTGTGACCCCTTCAAGGTGTGCCCCATCGTGATTTTGCAATATCAAGAAGGGGCATACAACTCAACTTACTAATTCACTTTGTGTAGACAGACATGCAGAGGCAGTGTAACTCTCCCTGTTCCTTCTGCTTAAAGTTCACTTCATAGTTAGACCTTCTGAAAGAGAGTGAGTCTAGTTTTACGCCGCACTCAGCAAGATTCCAGCTATATGCTTAAATTTTATTTAAGCTATTTATTTTCGTTCAGGTGTCAGGCTGTCCTCTTATCAAGATCGCCATCATAGGCCGGTGCCTTTGTACAGAGCGACCGTAGGGCTAAGGTGATCGTAACTCCCATACCGTAACACAGACTCACGAGAGTCGTACCGCTATGGTTGTTTGTACAACGGCACCCAGATGTCTTCATTTCCATCAAAGGATTAAGTGAATGAATGCTGTTTTACGGCGAATCAGCACTTTTGTAAAGCTATTCGCGCCAATAAACTGTTGGTAAAGATTATCCTGAAAGTTAACTTCCACTTTAAGATGGAACTGTTGATAACATTTGTTCCTGCAAGCGATCCCAAACAAAACAAGAAATGGGGTTGTGTGCTTTGTGTGTCCACCCTTCGAGACTTCTAAATTACCACGGGAGATTTCAACACAGCCCCCACGCAGTGCAAATACCGACAATGTTTACAGCGCAATTTCTTTCTAAGCGAAGGTCGATAACATCGTCTTTAAGTTCGGACTCAAAACACGTTGTTTTGACATTGATTCTCGGGCATCAGAATAAAGGATCAATCAAATATTTGAGATCGGCGTTGTAAGTGAGACGTTGATGTCTCAGCATCTGAAGTCTGGAGGAGATTCAATTTACGAATGTTTGCTTTTACAAAAGCAACTCGGATTGGGGGTGGGGGTGGGTATGCAAATCAGTGATCCTGAAATACCGGTACATCTATTTACCGAATGTTCCACAGACACCCACACCTCACTTTGTCCTTGTGCAATAAAAAAAAAAGCAAATCTTAAAAGATCAACTCTTTGATGGATGACTTGGTTCTGCTTCAAACGTTCCTGATAAAAAGGGGGTATTTAACTGCGCATGCTGGTGTCGTAGTGTCAGAGGCTTTTATCATCAACGATGATCCTTTCTCCCACGAAGAGTGACCAGTGAAGATGGGGGTTAGAAAACTGATCTTCCGTCAAGAATGCTTGTCGTAAGAGGCGACTAACGGGATCGCGTGGTCAGGCTTGATGACTTGGTTAACACATGTCATCCATTCCCAATTGTGCACATCAATGCTCATGATGTTGATCACTGGATTGCCTGGTCCAGATTTGATTATTTATAGACAGACGTCTATTTCGCTGGCTTTTTGCTGTGTGCGGCGTAACTGGCCAGTCTTCTGGTACTTATAATGAATCGTTGATAACGTTGTCTTGAGAAAGCAGTTATCGAGGAAGAACATACGCAGACACCCGTCTTCCGGCATCGTGGCTGGTTGTCTTGGATCTGCTAATTGTCCACCCAGTCTATCTGAACTGTTTCAGCAAGTGTTCAACTGCAACAAGGGAAGATCCAATCGGAGCTGCAACACGCCGGTATGAGCCACTCCCAACCCTCAACCACCCACCCAAACCCTTCTTTACATCCCTCCTCCCCACCCTAACAGCCATGTTTTTCCATGTCTCCTCACTGCCTGCAATTTGGCGTCGTACTCTGCAGATTCGATTACTGCTCGTAATCACATTTTGACCACATTGTCACGACAACTGTTTTCGTATTCAACATAGCATCAGTAAGAGTTTCATTTATTCCATGGATGTTTGTAAGCGTATTCCAAGATATGTGCAAATTTAAACCAAATTGATTCCATTCAAGACAGTTTCAGCTCTGGCTTTGGCACTATTGCTAATGTTTTAAACAGTTGCTAAAACATTATCTTTTTTTAATGTGTTCTGAAAGTGGCTTTAAATATTCATTAATATGCCATGCTGCAAGGTATGAAAAGGTTGTCCTCTTCGCCTGTGAACTAGCTGACTGAAAAACGCCAATGTTTCGTTAATTTCAACTCAGTCACTCAAGACGTACTTCAAGGCGTCAATGCCAGAATATTTGGTTTAAAAACATATTAGCAGTCATTTCGTGTTCATAGAAAATTGGTTTCTTTCGTTAAACTGGATGTGTTATCGATGTGCCCTAATCTTATTATTTATTCAATAAAAATGATTTGACGGGTTTGATTGATAACGTTCTGCAATTGTGATCAATTTATAGTTATTCAATACGGTTATTACAATTATCGAGATGACTTTTCAGACGCTACGTATCCCACAACGAGGCTCATATTACTGTGCTATTTCGACCGTCTCGGTTCTGTTTCCCACAATGATGGATCGTACTTCAAAGGAGCGAGATGACATTAGATGAAACTGACTTTAACATGAAGGGATCCACTTCGAGTCATACGAGTTTCGACCCAACCGCAAATGTTGACGCACTTATGAACTTTTCCTTTGAGACACCTGGAAGTCCGATATATTGATCAAAGATCGACACAACGTGTTCTGATTGTATGGTGATTTACGTTCAAGTCTTAGCCACCTTGATGACGCTGACCATGGTACATCTTTTAAATGCTTATATGTGATGCATCAGGGGACAGATCCAAGTTAGAATTGGTCTTCAAGAACCCATGCTTGTCGTGGGAGTTTTAACAGGATGGGGTTGTCAGATTCGCTCACTTCTTTGACAGATCCGTTCACTTCCTTAACGGGGCGGTGGGGTAGCCTAGTGGTTAAAGCGTTCGCTCGTCACGCCGAAGACCCGGGTTCGATTCCCCACATGGGTACAATGAGTGAAGCCCATTTTCTGGTGTCCCCCGCCGTGATATTGCTGGAATAAAAGCGGCGTAAAATTAAACTCACTCACTTCCTTAACACAAGTCACCGTATCCCAACAACGTCGATCGATGCACATCACTGGATTGTGTGGCCCAGACTCGATTCCTAACGGTATGTCGCCACCATGTTGCGTTAAACAACAAACAAACCACACACGGTCACAAAAGCCATGGTCACCAACACATGGTCGGAAAGGCCACGGTCACCAGCACGTGGTCACAAAAGCCATGGTCATCAATACGTGGTCACAAAAGCCATGGTCACAAGCGTTGCACGGTCTAAGCACAGATCGCCCCAGAATCAAACCTGGGATTCGAACCTGCAACCAGTTTTTTTTTCCATAAGGAAAGAACGCATTTCTGTATCAACCAACTGCATCACCTCAGAACACTGAGTCATCAATACCCTTTTACCACAGTACCGAATGAAGGTTACAGATGCTGCAATATCGTATAATCGGGTTATGATGAATTTCACCTTAAGCTACACAAGTTGAGTGATAACAAGACGGAAATTTCACACGACATCAACTACGATGATTTCAGCCAGATGCATTTAAACTTTAATTATCAGCAACAGAAGGTCCCACAGCAGTCATTAAACGAGACGACAGACAACTCTAAGCCTCCAACGACAGCAACTCATGGTGCCACAGGGCACGATTGTACATGAAACACGATAAACAAACTGGCAAAAGACACTAAGCAAGGTGCCCGAGGGCACGAGGAACGGATCGGTGGCGACTTTCCCAAGCTGGAGGGCTACAGAGGGTATTAACAATATCATAATACTTCGTCATTAAGCTGCAAGTAGGTGAGAGGTCTCCAAAGCTTGTTAGACGTTGCAGGCCGGAGGCGGGGACGTTGCTGTAGCTGTTGAAGGGTGAGAAGACGTCGACGTCATCACCAGGAAAGAGTCTGTGTGTCGGTGAAAAACAGTGAGACAGACAGACACACAGACAGACAGACAGACAGGCAGAGAGAGGACGGGAGAGAATATGTGCCGTTTATCAATTAGGGGTGGATACAGCTTTTTGATACGGGATGCACTCCTGCGGGCGGGCGCACACTGCAGTTTCCCTCGTATTCTCGAGAGTTTCAATCGTCAGGTAAAAACTATCAGGACAAAAAGGTGGTTGGGGGAGGGGGAGAGAGAGATAAAAGTACATTTATTTGGGTAGATGAGATGGTGCCCGTACACTAAGCTCACGCGCGCACGAACACGCGCACGCACATGCACACTTTCGTATGATGCATACCAAATATGCATTGAAACCGCTTACTGCCTTAGCGTTGTCCGTTGCTTTTCTTCCGTGTCTTTTAACTCCACGTTTGATTCAGTAAGACTCGCAGCCACAACTGTTGCCAGGCTTTCTCGAGTTGTCTCCCTTTAATTGTTGGAAAACGCGCCATATCTTTGCGATCCAGATACAAAAGCTCAGACATTCAAACATCATCTGGAAAGATGATATGGCAGCATGACTAGAAAAACAAAGATATTCCATTTCCATCATCAAAACCAACTAAACCTGTTGTTTAAATAACGGAACAGCTTTTAATTTTCGGGTCACATGACTCATACATGAATGAGGAATATATTAAGCGAAATATTGGTCGTCTTGGGCGTGTGAAATCAACAAGCACGTCCATTGTGCTGACAAACAATGACAAAGCAACATTATGACGAATTTAAAATTTGGGTTCGTGTCCCGATTACGGATGTTTGAAACGCCAAGAGACAAAAGAAACTACACCATACTCAGGTAACTCAGACGACTGGGAGACTTCATCGCTAAACCATCGAGTCGAGGAAACTTGATGTTGGAAGGTCAGCAAGTTCAGTGTTTATAGCATGTCCACCCTTCAGGGGAAACCACGCATATTGGACATATATTCCGTTTTTCGGCAAAGATCTGAAGTATTAATTTTGTTTCAGTCACAAATACTGAACACTGATCACTAGAAACGGATCCAGCACGCCAGAACTTTGAACTATTTATGTACCTAAAAGTGTATGTGTAGTTTTACGCCACTCTCAGCAATATCCTAGTTATATCGCAGCGGTAAGTAAATAATCCGGTTTGGACCAGACAATCCAGTGATCAACACCATGAGCATCGATCTAGACAACTCTAATATGATGACATGTATCGACCAATCGGCGAGCCTGATCACCCGATCCCGTTCCTCTTAAGAAAAGTATAGGTTGCTGCAGATCATTCGGACCCAGATCTTCACGGGTTAGGCTAGTAGAGATCACTGAGTGCATCTGTCCCTACCCATATATTCCCACAACTGATAGTGATCGCATGTCATGGAACAAGTGCGACGAGATCATTAATGCTCTCTCCTCTTGGCGGAGGTCTCCGTTCAGGAGGTAGAGTAACAGTCAGGGACGGAAGACATACCGCGTGAACGATGCAGACTTCTACGATCCCAACGACTTTTGTTCAGTCGGCTAACAGTAGGATAACTTTGACTTTGACTTGTGCGAGGATTCTATTGCCTTTTACTTTGTATTGGCTGACTGAATCTTTTTAGGATTGTCAGTGTTTAAGATGGACTGTTGATTGTTTGGTCAAATCCATTCAATATACAGTATGGTTCAAAATTATTGAGAATAGCTAAAGCATTTCATATTATTAAACGAGAACAAATCAGATAAAATTGAATGTATTGTGAAAGTGAACTGACCTTTTCATGTTGTGTAGGTAACAATTTAATATTTTATCAAGTCTCCTTGAGCTTCACGGCACAGTCTAAGACGGGTAGGCATACTTCCTATCAGAGAGGTTAGTGTCTCGTGAGTTATGCTGTCCCAGTATCGGACCACTTCTCTCTTCATGTCTTCAATTTTTGTCAACCCCTTTTGATTCACACATTCCTTCAACATCCCCCAAATGTTCTCAATGGGATTTAAGTCAGGACTATATGCAGGAAATGGTAATGCAGTCACATTTTTCTCCTGAAACCACTGCTTGGCATGTTTTGCGGTGTATTTAGGATCATTATCTTGCTGCAAAATCCAGTCATTTCCATAAAACACATGTGCACTTGGAAGGAGAAAATTATCTAATATGTTAGTGTAGTGTTGACTTGTCAGATTTCCCTCAAACACACACAGCGGGGTCGTTCCTAATAAGGATATCCCTCCCCATACATGAAACTTTGGGCTGTATTTAGGTCGTCGATACAATGGTGCTGACGCAGACTTTGTCCATATTTTCACATTATTGGGATATACCCATATTGAGCTTTCATCAGTAAAAATCACATTTTCCCAGTCAAAGTTTTCATGTGCCAAACACCACTCAACACGCCTGTCTTTATGTTCTTGTTTCATGAGAGGAGAAGGAATTCCAGTCTTTTTCTCCCATCCAAGATCAATCAAATTTCTTCTAACTGTAGATTTTGATACAACTGTTGATCCCCTTTCTATCATTTCATACCTGATGTTTGAGATGCTTGCCCTTTGCCTTTTAGACGCTAAAATTCCCAGCCGGACGCGATCTGAGAAGTCCAATTTTCTGGGTCTCCCTGCTCCTTTCTGGTGCCCAAAATCCATTCCCTCTTTAAAATTCTTCCTAATCCTATACACAGTAGAAAGAGGAGTTCCTGTTCTCTCTGCCAATGTATTTACATCATCAATTCCTTGATTACACAACTCAAAAATCAACCTTCTTTTATCTTCAGCAGACATTGTTGACAGTGCTGAGGAAAATGACGTCTGCTACAAATTCAGGGGAGGTAACTCTAATTGTACTATACTCAGTAGGCGAAGATGAGTTACCTCCCTTATACCAGTACTTAGTTTTAAGTATCAGTGAATCAGTTGAGGTGTTAGGATAGCTCAAAGTAAGAAGAAAAATTCTCAATAATTATGAACCAGACTATATATGCAATGGTTCCGCTGTCATAAACATTGTACCGTTGTAACTAATTGTAGGTAACATATCAGCCCCAGATTTTATCTTTGTAGAGTTTATCACCAGGTGCCGCCTAGTTCCACTATACAAGTCTATATGTTCATATATGTCTATATGTCTATATGTCTATATGTTCATCATGTACATGTTCAGAAAATAATACCTTCCTTGCTTTCCGAACCGATGCCATGAACATACATCAAAAGCGACCAAGCGGGGTCTTGTTTCCCTCCTTTTGTTTATGTTTTACGTGTACTCAGTTGGTTCTGAAGATCGGCCTTCGTCCATGATTTCTGTCATTTGGATATTTTTCTGTAACATGTCATGATAAGCATTGCATTGAATCATTTCAACTTTTCTGTATGTTCATCATTGCTGTGCATAATGACATGTTTCCAGGTTTTGTCTGAAACGGGGTTATTCTGTCCTTCAAAGTCGGCACATTCTTGATAATATATTTGTCTTTTTAGCAAAGACATGAAGTAATAGTTTTCGTAAATTCACAAATATTGAACTGCGATCGCTACCAACCTGCACTGCGCCTGTAATTAACGCTAATATGAGGTTTATACCATTTGGTGCACGTATTATGTAGGCTAACGTGATTAATCAAACATTTAATAATATGGAATTTTGAACTTTGGGAACTCATGTGTTTATGTGTTTGTTGAAACACAATTCAACTTTGATCTTTTGAATGTGTTCTCTCAAGCCAATGACATATCTATGCCCATAGTAAATATAAACAATCCTCAACGAGAATGATAAAAAATACAAGATCGAGACAGAATAAACTTTGTATGCATTATGAAACATTTGTCAGGGAGTCAAAGTTATCAAACATGTTCCCAAACATTTACGCTACAAATTGTTGTAAAAAAGACATGGAAGCGCAAGTAAAATATATGTTATGGAATGTATCCACATTTGAAGTCTATGATCTTACTTTTCGATAACCCAGTTGACACGCAAAATAGGGCCTGACTATTACGATTATTAAGCCAAACTATTTTTGTTTGTGGCTTTATTTGTTTGTCTGTTACTTAAAATGTTTCCCAGTTATATGATGGTAGTTTGTTAACAACTCTGGGGCAGATAATGCAGTGATCTGTAAATAATCTAATCTGGACCAGACAATCCAGTGATCATGGGAACCGATGATATATGTCAACCAGTCAGCGAGCCTGATCAACCGATCCTGTTAGTTATCTTTAACGTCAAGCATGGGGTTTTGAAGACCTTCACCTTCACAGATCCACACATTACATCACAGTCCTCAAGACTAAGATAGTAGTAAGTGTCATGCATTTACATTAACTCACGACTATCTTAGAGATAAGAGAGCTTCGAAAATCTAGGCCCAGTGACCATCATACCCAGGAGAGTCTTTGCTCAGCGCTTTCTTCCGATGTAGGATTAATGTCGCTGAGAAATGAATATTACCACCATTGTCTATAGTGCAATAATCATTGCGCATGTATTATCTTGGAATTTTACTGCCATTGCCTCACTATTTTGTACACTCGTGGCGATATCTTTGTATCGATCTGAATTGATTTTTGATGACCACTTTTCTGTGTTGCATGTCGGTTTTCCACAAAGTTCTCTTACAGCACAATTACGCTCATTTTCGACATTAGTTATAATAGCCTATGTTGTATATTTTGGGGGGCATATGTACTCGGCTTAGCTTCCTATTGATGCAATAAAGGATTTAATTCATCCGTACTTTTTGAATTAATGTTGTAATCTAAATAGGTAATTACTTTTGGAATATATCATAAGGTAGTTTCCCTTACGGTTGATAGTTTGTATTATTAAGAGAAATGCATAAGAGAAGTGTGGTGTAAAACAGTGCATTTCATGACAGATTTTGACCATCCAGTCTCAACGAGGGAATAAAAGGGTAACAATATGCAATAATCATGAAACAAAGCACAAAAAATATATATATTTACAATGGATAATCTAAATAACATACTGCATGCCTGAGTGTATATCGTAATATTTCTATAAAGGTTTACTTGAAGTTGACACCCGTAAATAATAACGATGGAATACGGCCTGATCTTTCAATCCTTGGCACTATATACGAAATGAAAATCAGTGTCTATGAATAATGTAAACAGTTCACAGTGAGAATGACAAACAAAATAAAAGCACGAAAAAGTATAAACTTTTTATGTATTATGAAACAGAAATCCATTTATCATGGAAAAGAAGTGATCAAAGAGATTCACATACAAATACATTTTGTTTCGCTACACCTGAAAATAACACTAACGGGATAGGGCCTAAGCCTTTAGTCCTTGGCACTATATACAGTATGGTTCAAAATTATTGAGAATAGCTAAAGCATTTCATATTATTAAACGAGAACAAATCAGATAAAATTGAATGTATTGTGAAAGTAAACTGACCTTTTCATGTTGTGTAGGTAACAATTTAATATTTTATCAAGTCTCCTTGAGCTTCACGGCACAGTCTAAGACGGGTAGGCATACTTCCTATCAGAGAGGTTAGTGTCTCGTGAGTTATGCTATCCCAGTATCGGACCACTTCTCTCTTCATGTCTTCAATTTTTGTCAACCCCTTTTGATTCACACATTCCTTCATCATCCCCGAAATGTTCTCAATGGGATTTAAGTCAGGACTATATGCAGGAAATGGTAATGCAGTCACATTTTTCTCCTGAAACCACTGCTTGGCATGTTTTGCGGTGTGTTTAGGATCATTATCTTGCTGCAAAATCCAGTCATTTCCATAAAACACATGTGCACTTGGAAGGAGAAAATTATCTAATATGTTAGTGTAGCGTTGACTTGTCAGATTTCCCTCAAACACACAAAGCGGGGTCGTTCCTAATAAGGATATCCCTCCCCATACATGAAACTTTGGGCTGTATTTAGGTCGTCGATACAACGGTACTGACGCAGACTTTGTCCATATTTTCACATTATTGGGATATACCCATATTGAGCTTTCATCAGTAAAAATCACATTTTCCCAGTCAAAGTTTTCATGTGCCAAACACCACTCAACACGCCTGTCTTTATGTTCTTGTTTCATGAGAGAAGAAGGAATTCCAGTCTTTTTCTCCCATCCAAGATCAATCAAATTTCTTCTAACTGTACATTTTGATACAACTGTTGATCCCCTTTCTATCATTTCATACCTGATGTTGGAGATGCTTGCCCTTTGCTTTTTAGACGCTAAAATTCCCAACCGGGCGCGATCTGAGAAGTCCAATTTTTTTGGTCTCCCTGCTCCTTTCTGGTGCCCAAAATTCTTTCCCTCTTTAAAATTCTTCCTAATCCTATACACAGTAGAAAGAGGAGTTCCTGTTCTCTCTGCCAATGTATTTACATCATCAATTCCTTGATTACACAACTCAAAAATCAACCTTCTTTTATCTTCAGCAGACATTGTTGACAGTGCTGAGGAAAATGACGTCTGCTACAAATTCAGGGGAGGTAACTCTAATTGTACTATACTCAGTAGGCGAAGATGAGTTACCTCCCTTATACCAGTACTTAGTTTTAAGTATCAGTGAATCAGTTGAGGTGTTAGGATAGCTCAAAGTAAGAAGAAAAATTCTCAATAATTATGAACCAGACTATATGTACAAAATCAAAAACCGGACAGATTCACAGTGTGAGTGGGTGTGTATTGCGCTTTCAGCAATATCATTACGGAAGACACAAGAAATGGACTCCCTGGATCCCTTTGATGCACATAATTTCAGGAGAGCGACAATAAGAAGTTCAGTAATTATCATCATTGTTTGATCGGCATTACAACAGTCAACATTACAACGTGTTGTATGGATTTACAGGTCCCTTTATTATTTACAGCACGACGTTTCTGAGCTGCGTCCAGCCCCTTCATCAAATAGACTTTTACAAGATTCCACTTCAGTGTACATTGGATGTGCCTTGGCGTGCGTCTTTCTGTCACTGTTGTCATTTGTGGCTTCCAATCAATGCATCCTACGTTCGTATTATCGTTGTATGAACACTTGCAGTGTACATACCAATTCATAATATAGACATACCACTTACAACAGTGTCCATTTCATTCTTTAATTCCATCTCACTGGCCTCCGGTGCGCACTGTATATTTTGCTTATAGGTCATATTCTGTATAATTATGAGATATTAGGGTTTGTTTAAAGAAAAAAACAAAAAAACAACGGTGAAGAACATATACAGTTTTTACTCAACCACTGTCAACAGCACCTTATTGAGAGACGTTTCCCTCTAAGTTGGATTCCCTTTCCAGACAATATTATGAAACTGTATTATGTGTAGCACGTATACATGTACTAACCAGCTGTGTCACGTTTGTACCTGGAGAGGCATTTAAATAAGCAAGCTTTGCTTCTTTATCAATCCATGTCTCAAAAAGTATGTTTTAACCAGGTGGTGATAATTTGGAGATTTTACGGGCGCTTTCCGATATTATGGCCGTCTTCTTGGAGGTTACGGAAAGGGGCGAGCTGTGACGAATGCTTGCTTGATGTACTGTTTAACGCCACACAACAATGTTCCAGCTATGTGTTGTGGCGTTTCTGTATTATTGCAGTATGTGAATTTACCCGTTTTACTATTACAACTACTCAGACTGGCGTCGTAACAATTTATACCTCTGTAAATCATAAAAAAGCGTGTTTCGATCTTGTAAACCCGTAAAGCCAGTATTAGTCGCTCTTAATCGTTATTCCTAAATACTTGTTGCAGGATGCTTCTACGACTGTCAAGATGGTTATCTACTTGTCACCACCACATATTGCTTATATAATTAGTTATAATGTTGCGTGGATATTATTAACTGTTACTATTTATTTATTTATTTATTTATTTATTTATTTATTTATTTATTTATTTATTTATTTATTTATTTATTTATTTATTTATTTATTTATTTATTTATTTATTTATGGGGATAAATGAACAGCAGTTTAGTGATTCTAGACATGATGTTATGGCTAAATGGTTATAGCCTTTCGAATTAAATACTTAAGGACAAAGACTCTCCTAATGGTAGCTATGAGAGCAGGAAGACTCATCGCTGGTCGACCGCCATAACAGGATGACCACAACCCATTTTTCTACGGACTACGGAATTTAGTGCTGAAGTCTTTGCAAGCAAGTTTATATCTACGAGACACTAAGCAGGAAACTGTCTGAAATTGACTTTAATTTTCCGACAGTTCACCGGGAACGGTCAGTGAATGTGAAAGCAAACAAAATAAGTAACTGTCTTTCAATTATATTTTTGTTTTACATATGTCATTGGAATATTGGAAAATTTAGATTAATTTTATGTTACAAAGTATATTTTATTTATATCATGCATGTACGAGTCTCTGGTTGGAACTCCTTAGTTTGGACACATAAGGTTTAGACGGATTTGACTCATTGAGTCAGAATTGAATGTTGTGTTTTTATGAGCAGCGCCAGAGCAAGACAACGACTCTCGTCGTTCAACGTCATTTAGGATAACACCCGTGAATCGAACCACCGATGATCAGTTATCCGACCCTTGACCCACAAGACCACGATAGTGACCGATATTGATTTAGAAACATGTAGTCGAACATGTTGCCTATCGTAAACCTTCTTGTGAGTATGGATATGGTCTTATGAGGTTTAAAGTGTCTAAAAGACCAGGAAACTCTCCTGTTCCTCTTCGTGCTAGAGGGAGGTGTTGAAGCTCAGTGGTTAAAGTGCTCGCTCATCACGCCATAGCCCTGGGTTCGATTCCCCACATGGTTTCAATGTGTGAAGTCATTTCTGGTGTTAACTCCATATTAAAAAGGTATTCCCTGAAGAATACTTTGATGCTATTAATTATCAGGGCCTTTTACTCTTAAAATATGTTTTTCTGTCATTATCAACTAAACTATATGTGTCTGTTCGTTTGTTTGCTTGCTTCCTTGCATGCATGCATGCATGCATGCATGTCCGTGGATGTTTTAACATCACATCTGAAGAGAGAAAATAGTGTATGCATCGCATGTACCCATGTGGGGATTCAAACCAGGATCTTCGGCGTGACCAGCCACGGATTTAACCTCTGGGCTACCCTACCACCACGGGTTATATCGGATGAGTCCTAGTTATCAAGACTAGATAAATATTTTCACTTGAATTGAACAAATATGAAAGAGGCAATAGAACATAATTTTTCTGTCACAAACAATATCATCCCTATGAATGAATTGTTTCAGACAATATGTGCTCCTTCTGTTCTGTGACATGTGACAGTGCGGGCATTGGACGAAATCAGTTACTATTCACCTTCACATTTTTGCAGTGGCTCAGCAGCTCAGTAGCTCTCAATAACAACCAAGATAAAAGGTAAGTTCTCTCTGATGGTATTCTTATGCTATATCATCATACCGCTGTAATACTGAAACAAACATCTGCTCATGATATAGTCAAAATTGCAAAATCGACTCTGCTTTGAGCAGAGGTGTCTTCTGAATGTCAGTATCGGATCAACGAGGGCAAGCGGATTGTATTGTTACATAGAGATCGTATCAAAGAGAGTACAAGTGTATGGTATTGTTATTTAGAAATCGTACCAACGAGTACAAGCGGATGGCATTGTTATATAGATATCACACCAATGAGCGCACGCGGTGGGTATTGCAGTATTGATATTTTACCAACGAATGCAAGCTAACCTCGTTGTCATAAACCTTGCATCAACCACTGCCATCGTATGGTATTTTCTGCTGATCTCGGGCTGAAATGACGTGATTATGTTATGGTTCTCAATACAGGAAGCATTCCATGTTCGTTAGACATATGAGTGTGTGAGAGATTGAGCAAGTGAGTTTAGTATTACGCCGCACTCAGCAATATTCCAGCAGTCTGGAAATAATCGAGTCTGGACCAGACAATCCATTGATCAACAGCATGAGCATTGATCTGCGCAACTGGGAACCAATGACATGTGTCAACCAAGTCAGCGAGCCTGACTACCCGATCCCGTAACTCGCCTCTTAACACAAGCATGGTCGCCTTTTGTGGCAAGCATGGGTTGCTGAAGACCTATTCTATCCAGGATCTTCACGCGCACGTTAGACATATTAAAAACATAATACGAGAGTATACTCCTCGGAGAGTTGGGAATTAACATTGCCCGTACATGCATACCTGACATGCCTGGGTTTAGTTTTATGGTAGTGCATGATTATGATGACAACGATGATGATACACAGTTGTCGTGAAATACGGCTGACGGAATTGGGTGGTCAAATACGTTTTTTCCACGAATGTCATCGTATCTCATTTGCGTAGATCAATCCACACCGTGTCAACAAGGAATCGGTCGGGTTGCCTTATCCTTACTCTGATATTAACAAGCTGCCCCCATACAGATAGAATATTAAACACCTAACAGTTTAGATGAAATTAGTTCTCACCAGCTGAACTTACCGAGGTAGTGCAAGAGATTTTGTGTCTACCTTGCTTATCCAGTAAAAGACACAAAATACATAAAGCAAGCGTTAATCGACAGAATTATAACAGGCTAATTAAAAAGGTGAAATGCTTCTCGGGCATCGGCGCGTCACTTTTATTTGTGCACGTAACATTTTTTATTGGCATTTTCAAAAAAGAAATTTGACGTGGCCGCGTCCCAATCATCCATGTGTCCACAATAAAAATGAGTGTCTGTAAGAACGAGTGTGACTGAATCTACAATTTGCAACCCTGAATCGTCACTTTACTTTATCAAAAAAGTTTTTAAAAATTCCTACCGCCCTCGTCACTTTTGTAAAAAAAACCCTTGTGCCCGCGAAACATTTAATAATTTTTATGCAGGCTAATGTATACATAGGAAGCTACGGACGAGAAAATGTATGTATCATCTGGCATATTCCTTCAAGATGTATTGAATAAGGATGCGTCAGAAGGCTCCGCCGTCACAGAGACTAGCCACGCGGCCAAAAATCCATTAGCTTACACCGGCTTATCTCGTATTAATCAGTCACTATCAGACGAACAAGCTTTTGATATTGACCTAGACGCAAGAGTTACCCATGATGGTCCGCCAGTGGCATCCCCTTGAAGAAACCAATTGGCTCAGGAAGCACTAATAGATTATTCACCATTTAGATTCTTCTTGTTCCATACAGATGTATACATCTTGCACAAATCATGTCACGGGCAATAAGGAAGCCCTGGGGCGTTGTACTGAACCTCATTAGGACAGCGAGGGCATACTATGTTCTCGTAGGTGGGAAATGGTCCACTTTCACTGAAGCGGTAATTTCTTGCCTAATACTTGAATGGTATGACTCATGGATCATTCGTGCCTGCACAAAGACTTTCAGAAGCACACCGTCGTTTTACCATTGACTGGTCAGTAGCTTTTCATAATCCCGTGGCGATTCCAATTAAGCCATAACGTGAAGTTTCCGTGATGGTCAGCGACTAGCATGTGATAAGGTTCTTCTTCATCCAATACTCTCGGACAGTCATGGTGATGATTGATACTCTGTGCATCAGTTTGGTCACATTGGATAGATACCTAAGGAATCTGGGAAAATGGCAGTGTCTTTCAGTGCATCTCAGAACAAACAGCAAACTGAAAGTTGTTCTGAAATTGTTTTTATCTGATTTAAACGGTGGGTTTTTTTGTTACGTTCAGTGTCAGTCACGACAGAAACGGTTTTGTGTATTTGGCATGTTGGAAGTTGGAAGTTGGAATATAATCAAGAGAGAACAATGTGGAACAAGCTCTTGGCCATTTAACAGTCAGCAATAAGCAAATTTCAGACACAATATCGACAGACAAATAACATGGATGACAGACGTCGACCAAGAGTGACAAGTGGCGCACAAGACTGTAATACCAAACCGTTGTGAAGATGCCTCTCAAATTAGGGGTGACCTTCACAGGACTACATGTGCATATGTCAGAGTGAGTGGGCTGTATAGGTGAAACCAGTACGCCCGACCAATGTTCTTGCTGACAGTAATGCCGTGTACATTTACGTCCGATACAATTTGCGACAAAAGAGCCGTTTTAGTTGTTTGAAGAAAAGTGAAATAATTCTGCCACAATACAGATTTTCAAACTTCCCAATGCCCCATCCGAGCCAAAATCAAGAGAGGAATGTTATACATGTACATACTTTCAGTGTATACCCATTTCTTATGTTGTTGTAACAGATATGTTACGATTTTGTATACTCATTTTCGGGATTTACAAGAGGTTTTTTTTCATATCAGTGGACACACTTTGTCATATTTTGGTTATTGATATAGGAAGGGATATAGCATTTCCTAAAGTGTTATAAGGTGGACATCAAAACGTGGTATTCATCATCACAGTCTGGACTGGACTTAATCTGTCTGTAATATTTAATTAGAATCCTTCCACCTACAAATTTGAACCCTTACTCAGCGTGAACGTAATGTGAAACGTGCAAGGGCCTATTTAAATATCGTTATAATTAATCTGCATTTTTAAATTCTTTTTGTCAATAAATATTAATAATGCTTGACAAACCAGGTTTGCGAGTAAACTTTAAGAAGTCGCTGTAAAATACCAGATTTATAAAGCAATAGTGGTTTTACCTTCTGTGATAACCAATGTCCAAAAGAATGTTTCTCTCAAATAATACAAGAACACGTCACAATTTAATTCTGGACTCACGAAAGTCCAGAAACGCACTGCACCGTGGCCACTCTCTGACAAGCGACTTGACAAAAACAATCATGCAGCTGTTATGAATATGTGCTTGATGAAAAAAAAATTTTTTTTTCGAAGACTCAAATTTAAACTGGCATACCCATGGGCGAACAGTGGCCCATAGGCGAGAATGTTTAATTTCGTCCAGAAGAAGACAGTTGTATTAAGGAATCAAAAGTCAAAACTATATGTACTACTATCTTAGCAATCTAGGAATTCTGTGCCAGCTTCGACACATACAAAAGACCATGGAGTATATTTTTGCACACAAAGAATTCGCTTCAGCTGTCAAAACCGACATCTGTCCACTCTGGCAAGTTGTCAACTCCAGCGTAAAATCTCAATCCAGTCCGTGACTTGTACATTTATCATCAGCTCTACAATCTGACACGTTGTCTAAACTGGATTATTTCGTCGGTCCCGATGAGTGCCGGTTTAGACAGATTCCACTGTAATAGAAGATGTACAAAATTAAAATTTTCCAGTTTAAATTTATCCGTAATATTGTCTTTACAAAAAAGACTTACTGAGAAGGAAATTAGTGGAGGAAGACATTTAATGAACGAAAATTTGATGTATGTTTATCGGGAATGTGAATGATAGAAAACATTCTGGTAGAAACGGAAAGAGTATATATTGAAGATAGATCACCGGAAAATGTTATGCGGACGAAATATATACTGACTGTATGCTATACAGTCTTAATTAGTGGATATAATACTGACATAATGAATCATTTACTTCTTGCTTGCAAAATATATTATGTATCAAGTAGCAAAAACATAGATTAACAGATGATACGTTTGTAAAGAATATTGGGTGATATTTTCAAGACAGAAACGTTTATTGCCAGTGAAAATAAAATCAATATTATAATTGGACCAAAAAATGGTAATCACTATATTATATATACATACTGCGTTATATTAATGAAATATCCACGTTAATGGAACGCTAACCCATATAAGCCTCTGTCTTCTTGACCCGTGAAGTTCCGGGATAGCAACCCATGCTTCAGTAACCCATGCTTCAGCAACCCATGCTTCAGCAACCCATGCTTCAGCAACCCATGCGTGCCATAAAAGGCGACTATGCTTGTCGTAAGAGGCGACTAATGGGATCGAGTGGTCAGGCTCGCTGACTTGGATGACACATGTCATCTGTTCCCAATTGCGTAGATCGATGCTCATGCAGTTGATTAGTGGACTGTCTGGTCCAGACTTGATTATTTCCAGACTGCCGCAATATTGCTGGAATATTGCTGAGTGCGCCTTAAAACTAATCTCACTCACTCACTCTGTAATCTTATGAACTAGTTCTGTTGCGTAATGTATTTTGTAGAATTGTATCCCGTTATTTACATGAATAATAAAAAAAATGGAAATAAAATCAACCCCGGAATGAAAAATGAGTTGAAACAGTAGCGACAGTATGTCGTATCCGGCAATGCAGGCTCAGTACGAGATGCTGGGCGAGACATGTTCGAACAGCGGGTATATATCACAGTTCACAAGCAAACAAGGGAGGTAATCGGTAGGGGGAAGACCCATGAGCACACAGTCTTCAAGGTCATCCTGAACAAAGGGCTGGGCAATAATTGCTTGATTCCTGAAGGTCAAGAGCAACGTGCACGTGGGTCCAAAACTACGACGGTTGCTATACCAACATACATTTCAGCTTTTCATCGCAACGCCGTTCAGTTCTGTTCACCGTTCCCATACCATACCATATTCGACAGATTCTTTAAAATACGGCATTGTGGAGTGATGATCCACAAACTGTGCCCTGTTCCTATCCGAGAAAGGATGTCAGCAACGTCAGTTTTCCGCATCATCCATCCCAAAATAAAATTGTCCCTAGCGAACATTCAGAAATTTATCAATGCACTTTTTTGTCCTCATGATGTCTTCGAAGGAATCGGAGAAAGAAGGACAGGGCAAAGCGTTGGGCCTGAAACGTAACGCATTATATGTAATTTTAGAGGCATTTAAAGTACTTAATTTGGCAAACTGTATGGATGTTGGCAAACTGTATTGATAACAACGTGTTTCATTTCCTGAGTGTGACATTTTGATAAAGAGTTATGTATTGTTGTCAACACTAAGTTAATCAGTCATAATGGTTTAAAATTTTACGGAATTTAACATGAATTGTATTGAATGTAAGAAAGAAAGTATAATAACTGACATGTTTGACTAATCAATAAGCTGATAAAGCCAGTGAATTAACAAAGATGAAGACGTTGAAGCCAGAGATGCATAAAGGAAAGGAGTGGTCTAAATATGAGGAGATATTTAAACAGTTGATTGGAGTTGATTCGGGAGTGCATCATGTTCGAATGGAATGAAGTATCTTTGATCTCGGTTGATAGTGGTTTGACATCACCATTCTAGCGAACAAACAAACGGACTTCACGAAAGGCAAACTCAGCGAAGTCATTCACATCAAACTCTAAAACCGAAGCTCCAAAGTTACGAAAAGAGGGAAGTCTTTATCCATAAACAAGGGTGAATTTAGAGGCGGTTCCGGGGGTTGACAAGTTGATGCAAATAAGAAAGTAATCAAATCGGTTGGATGAAATAATGAATTGATGCACCGGCAGTGTTATTACCATTCAGCACAGCGAGAAATATTTCTCACAAAATGTAATTCGCATCGAATGCCATAGTATTTAGGACAGATGTATCGATAGTGGAAACATCCCCATAGTCATTTGAGCTGGAACAGGAAGCACTGTCAGAAATAACAGTATCACTGTTTAGGTCACTGCATCCCAGTCTAAGACGACAGTTTATTATTTCTCGTTACTTCCATGACTTTTACGTTATTTCCCGTTACTTCCATGACTTTTACGTTATTTCCCGTTACTTCCATGACCTTTACGTTATTTCCCGTTACTTCCATGACCTTTACGTTATTTCCCGTTACTTCCATGACCTTTACGTTATTTCCCGCTACTTCCATGACCTTTACGTTATTTCCCGTTACTTCCATGACCTCTACGTTATTTCCCGCTACTTCCATGACCTTTACGTTATTTCCCGTTACTTCCATGACCTTTACGTTATTTCCCGTTACTTCCATGACCTTTACGTTATTTCCCGTTACTTCCATGACCTTTACGTTATTTCCCGCTACTTCCATGACCTTTACGTTATTTCCCGTTACTTCCATGACCTTTACGTTATTTCCCGTTACTTCCATGACCTTTACGTTATTTCCCGTTACTTCCATGACCTTTACGTTATTTCCCGCTACTTCCATGACCTTTACGTTATTTCCCGCTACTTCCATGACCTTTACGTTATTTCCCGCTACTTCCATGACCATTACGTTATTTCCCGTTACTTCCATGACCTTTACGTTATTTCCCGCTACTTCCATGACCTTTACGTTATTTCCCGCTACTTCCATGACCTTTACGTTATTTCCCGCTACTTCCATGACCTTTACGTTATTTCCCGCTACTTCCATGACCTTTACGTTATTTCCCGTTACTTCCATGACCTTTACGTTATTTCCCGCTACTTCCATGACCTTTACGTTATTTCCCGCTACTTCCATGACCTTTACGTTATTTCCCGTTACTTCCATGACCTTTACGTTGTTTCCCGTTACTTCCATGACCTTTACGTTATTTCCCGTTACTTCCATGACCTTTACGTTATTTCCCGTTACTTCCATGACCTTTACGTTATTTCCCGCTACTTCCATGACCTTTACGTTATTTCCCGCTACTTCCATGACCTTTACGTTATTTCCCGCTACTTCCATGACCTTTACGTTATTTCCCGCTACTTCCATGACCTTTACGTTATTTCCCGCTACTTCCATGACCTTTACGTTATTTCCCGTTACTTCCATGACTTTTACGTTATTTCCCGTTACTTCCATGACCTTTACGTTATTTCCCGTTACTTCCATGACCTTTACGTTATTTCCCGCTACTTCCATGACCTTTACGTTATTTCCCGTTACTTCCATGACCTTTACGTTATTTCCCGCTACTTCCATGACCTTTACGTTATTTCCCGCTACTTCCATGACCTTTACGTTATTTCCCGCTACTTCCATGACCTTTACGTTATTTCCCGTTACTTCCATGACCTTTACGTTATTTCCCGCTACTTCCATGACCTTTACGTTATTTCCCGCTACTTCCATGACCTTTACGTTATTTCCCGCTACTTCCATGACCTTTACGTTATTTCCCGCTACTTCCATGACCTTTACGTTATTTCCCGCTACTTCCATGACCTTTACGTTATTTCGAAAATATTCTCGTGATAACACCAGATCGTAATTTCAAGATAAAATGTTTCCTGATGAGACAGAAAATGCAAGCACATTTTGCACAATATTGGTTATAGCTGATTTATTCGCTTCACTGTACTGAAAGTTAGTTTAAATCTTATCAATTAAATGCATTTGTAACTTTATGATTTTATTTGCACATGGCATTTTATATTCACGATAAATCATCTTGCATGACACAACCCTTGTACCATAAACAAAAATAAAACGTATTTAAAGTTTTCACCCACACCCTGCATGCTACAATGCTTATTCCTAACGCACGGTACTTTTCCGGTGCGAAAGCCCACTAACAGCATCTGTGTATTGCATCTCCATAGCAAGAAGTTGGACGAAACGACAGCAGCGTTGAAGCGGACGTCACAGGTGTTGGAGATAGAGAAACAGAAGACGGACGTGCTGCTATATCAGATGCTGCCCCAGAAGGTGGCGCATCAGCTGAAGAAGTGGTAATGCTGATTTTATATTCGTGCCAATGAGTGAGTGTACTTTCGACCGTTTTCTAAGTGATTTTACTGCACGGCGGTATTAAAGTCGTTAGATTATTAGCCCCGCTGCAGCGGGTAAGGTTTTCTGTGAATGATTAACTGTCGATATCATTTCTCATCATTTTTCACAATGATCTTCAGAAATCCACTGGCTGGAAGCTACTTTCTCGAGAAGGTGGTCAGACCCGAAGACTTGGTTGACACATGTCATGCATATGGTGTCTCAGAGGTTCAGGTCGACGCTCCATCTATTCGTACGGTTAAATAAATTGCTATGACAAAAGGTATAAGAAATCCTATTTGAATCAGCAAAATACAACACAGTCAAGTCTGGGATGAGTGAGTGAGTTTTACGCCGCACCCAGTAATATTCCAGCTACCTGGTGGTACAGTCAAGTTTAAAATATTCAATAAGTCAACTCTAAAATATTCAATAATATGACAATTAATAACAACACAGATTTCTAGTCAATGGAGGTGAGCCACAAATCTAAGATAATGGGTCACAAATATAAAATATCAACTCACCAGAGTCTTGGCATTTACAGTGAGAGCAGATATACTAATGTAGAGGTGTTTTGAATGAGAGTAGTCAGGCAGACAGTGTCAATCTTGAATGTCTGTCAGATGATTTGACAGACTGATACTGATAGACAGAGGCACACAACTCCAATATAATTCCGAGTGTAAGCCGGGGTATGTCCGTCAACATAACACCCAACCTTCACCTATACCGACACAGTGTCCAGAACATCCAAGCAAAGCGTGGCTCTATCGCCTTTCACTTAGAACCTTCTCGATAGCCAGATGTCAACAAGATAAACAACCAGTCAATAGGGAAAACTCTTGAGCACTAACTAAGATGCTATTGCCATTGAACATACCTGATGCGATATGTGACCCGTAACGACCCGTGGAGGTCCCGGGGTAGAATAGGCCTTCAGCAACCCATTCTTGCCATAAAAGGTGACTGAGCTTGTCGTAAGAGGCGACTAACGGGATCGGGTGGTCAGACTCGCTGACTTGGTTGACATATGTCATCGGTTCCCAATTGCGCAGATCGATGCTCATGTTGTTGATCACTGGATTGTTTGCTCCAGACACGATTATTTACAGACCGCCGCCATATAGCTGGAATATTGCTGAGTGCGGCGTAAAACTAAACTCACTCACTCACTCACTCATGTGACCCATAACACGTATCACCTAATCAATGAGAATGCAAATGAGAAAAAACACACTCGTAACGCTATCAATCACAGGATTATCTATGGCTATAATGCACAGACCGCCATCACATAGTTGCAATATTGGATATGATGTTATAATGATATAAAAAGTATTTTGTCCGTTAGACTGCAGAGCCGTAGACAATAATGAATGATGAATGGACTTTTGCGTAATACAAATGAACTCTGTGTTTGTTTGTTGTTTGACGCTGCACTCAACAACACTCTGGTTGTATGGTGACTGTCTGTGAATAATGAAGTCTGAACCAGACAATCCAGCAATCAACAGCAGGGGCACCGACTTAAGCTGCTGGGATACGATGACATGTGTCAAACGAGCCTGAACACCCGATATCATGGGATGCTTAACTGGAACTCTACGGGTCATAAATAGGTCCCATCAATGGCGATCGATACGTTTGGTCCCTCTTGACAAATCTGGTCCACTGGGTGGATGTTCTGCAGCATGATGTTAGCACAGAGACATGTTTAGCGCATTGAATTTCACATCGAATCGTCGAAGTGGATTAAAGATAAGAACCTTGTAGAGTCTGCTAGTTTGGCATCCATTCATTGGCATGTATACAACAAAACAATCTCATTTGGTCCTTGCTTCTGGTAATTATCAGCGCTTGAAGACCCATGTATTAAATTACTTTCTCCTGCCTTGAAAACTGAAAAAAAATCCAATGAATTTTAAAAAATAAGTTTTAAAAGCAACTTTTTCAGTTAAAAAAAAAAGTTTTATGGGGGGTCTAGCCACTCGTATTTTCTACACCGAAAGGGTCGATAAGATTCGCGTTTGGAAAGTGTTAGAAACAACATAATAAGAAACGCAATAAGGTGTATTTTTTCTTGTAGAACATAGAAGGTTTCCGTTGGGGTCCTCCTCTCAAAGACTGAACTTGCCACTTAGAAAACAGAAGATGTTTCTATTATCGAAGCATGAATGAGCAAACTGACGTTCGTGAAAGTTCAAGTATGATGTATCTACTGCATTTAGTAGCAGCATAGTCCATCACACGGAACTCCATCTCAATTACGGATACCATTGGTCATGTGTTAAGGAACGGCGTTCGATTTTATCCATACTGACACGTTTGTCAAGACCTGTTTGGGTATGCTTTGGATCGTGAAGATGGCTATGACCGAAAACATCTAATCAACAATGGCATAGCAACTGCAGATCAAAGAAAATTATACAATGCTTGACTGAAATTGAAATAGTATCATTTCAAACGTATATACAGGCTGTATATATTCTTGACGTTATCATTTATGATGATTTGTTCAGATAATAAATAAATGATAGTGATAATTATACAACAAATGATAATGATAATCGTACAGTAAATGATAAATGATAATTTAACCGTGTGAAATATTGTATTTGCACATTAGACAAAGCTGTCACAATTTTGGACACTATCAGTAGCTTTCAGTCCTAGTTAGACTTACCGAGAAATATATTTTGATATCCGTAAATGTCATGGAATGTATGGCGACTGAAACAATGGCGTTATGTTCAATTTCAAAAAGGTACAACAAGGTGACAATTTTATTCATCGACATCGTTACCTTCACCAACATCGCCGCAGCCTGCGCGCCTTTGGACATCATTTATGCAGAAACGAAACCACGTTGATCAAGTTGCCTCGAGCGGATCAGCAGTCGCCAATCGACATTTTTCCGTGGCCGTTTTATCAACTTGGTTCCATCTCAGGGCAAAAATTAAAGGGCATTGTGGCGATTGCAGCAGTCCACTTATCTGATCATATCTATACCTTTGCTATATAAGTATAGATAAAGGCATGTTCGGGGTATTGTTGTTTACATTAACCTTAGCTCGACTAGCAAACTTTGGAAGGCTGCAAAGTATCGTTTCCCAAATACTGCATTGATTGATTTTGTCATTACCATTCACAGGCTCCACTTCCACACGTGAATGTTACGACTGTTTACACCAGAATACAACACTCAACAGTCTGAGTAAGACTGGATTTTATCACAACATGCCACATGATGACTGGACCTTTGCCTCCTATTTGGCTGAAATGAATTGCTATCAGTGGCCATTTGTTAGTTTTGCAATTTATTTAGGCGAATATTGACTTTGTAAATATTGGTTCCATAACAATTACTACCTTTAAATTACGTTTGACGTGTGTCTAGACAATTCGGACAGGCTCACTACGCCGTGGTGTTCAATCAGAAATCGGTGGTTCTATTCAAACTCCAACTGCAAACGTTCGCGCTTAAAATTCTTCAAATATATGCACTGCGTCTGGTATACGTTACGAGTACTGCATTTATGAATCAACAGAAGAGGGGAGAACTCCTCGTGACAGGCAACATTTGCACACGTGAAGACACAGGTGAAAAGCAGAACCAGAAACTGCTCTTAACACTACCTAGAAAACTTGCATTGCCCTGGACAATATAACTATTGAGGTGGTCTGCTTTTATTCAGTGATTTTACAGTTCTATTCATTTTCGATCTGATAAAACATCATTTGTTCATGAAATGCTCAGGTAATTATAAAATTCCAAACGGTTAATACTAAGCACGGGCCCTTGTGTCATTAGGAGGATTAAAGACAGGTTTTTTTAAAAAAAACGTAAAACTTTTAAGATGACCCCCGACTTGCAACGCTTCAAAGTACAATATATATGGACAAGGCCGAACACTTTGGTGTACCCCACTCGCCTGCTTTGCCGATTGCTACGCTACCATCGTATGCAATCGATTAAAATTTCATCTAAACATAATTATGGGTGATTGACCTATCGATCACCACTAATGGCACCTACCAGTTCTTTATTGTTATTTCTACAAGTCGACTGACCCTCAATGAAACGATCTTGACACAAATGGAGGACGATAGCAAGGCCGCATGAAGGGGGTATGGTCAGAGCAAGTCCTCTCATTGGTCAACGCATTGCAGGTTATGTTTTAATTATGACGGGTTTCAACAGTGGCATGAATTCGGTGTGGTAAAGTGTTGTCATGTCGAAACATAATCAGGGGAATCTGGCGCTGATTGTCATAAACGATCCACCGATTTGTTGTCAGATTCACACCACCAAGTCAGATCTCTGAGTGCTGGCTCCCCAAACCATTACACCACCGAGACGCTCGATCTGTCGGACTCAGTTTCGTGCAAGTATATATTTCGACGTAATTAGACGTCCCTTCTTCAGTCTCAACGTTGAATAAGTAAACCAAGCTTTCCATGAGTCCATACCTGCACTGACCTGCTCAATCGCATATATTGTATGACTTTAACGATGCAAATATCTTCGTGCTGTGCCCAATTCCTATCTGTACAGTAATCCATGTTTATATCCGGGTTATGATTGGTTTTCTTCGTCCCATGCTTGACTTAAGGTGTTTTTACAATTTCACCCCAACACCACCAACTCTACAACTGGTGTCTGTTTACTGCATGATGAGGTTGTAGAATAGACTGCGTACGTATTATGAATTCGTACCACTATCTTGATCTGCCTCACTGGGACGTATTATGAATTCGTACCAATATCTTGATCTGCCTCACTGGGACGTATTATGAATTCGTACCAATATCTTGATCTGCCTCACTGGGACGTATTATGAATTCGTACCAATATCTTGATCTGCCTCACTGGGACGTATTATGAATTCGTACCAATATCTTGATCTGCCTCACTGGGACGTATTATGAATTCGTACCACTATCTTGATCTGCCTCACTGGGACGTATTATGAATTCGTACCAATATCTTGATCTGCCTCACTGGGACGTATTATGAATTCGTACCAATATCTTGATCTGCCTCACTGGGACGTATTATGAATTCGTACCAACATCTTGATCTGCCTCACTGGGACGTATTATGAATTCGTACCAATATCTTGATCTGCCACACTGGGACGTATTATGAATTCGTACCAATATCGTGATCTGAGTCACTGGGACGTATTATGAATTCGTACCAATATCTTGATCTGAGTCACTGGGACGTATTATGAATTCGTACCAATATCTTGATCTGCCACACTGGGACGTATTATGAATTCGTACCAACATATTGATCTGCCTCACTGGGACGTATTATGAATTCGTACCAATATCTTGATCTGCCACACTGGGACGTATTATGAATTCGTACCAATATCGTGATCTGAGTCACTGGGACGTATTATTAATTCGTACCAATATCTTGATCTGAGTCACTGGGACAATTCTGAGTGACTGGTGGATAGCAAACTGAAACCACATGTCTTTCACACATCTTCCATAACGGAAGCGTTTCAATTACTAAGTCCTTGAATGAGCCACTTTTAAGCGAGTGTCACATTAGAGTCACCTTGATATCTTTAGAATATCCTAGTGCATTGAAACCGAGGGTTTAGTGGTTATGGAGCATATCCATTTGTTTTGTGTACTGAAAACGAGCAAGGTTATGACTGGACATGTGTCATAACTGGCATTGAATTATCTATGTCAAAAATAAGCAAATAATTACATCTTCAACATTAACAGTATGTCTCCATTAATGGGTCATTTGCTTGGAGACTGTTGAAGATTTGGAATTATAGAGGGATTTACGTACACAGTCTTGTTAATGAATTATTCAACCACGTGATCATCTGGTCTATACCATGGTAGAAACTGTCAACTCAGTTGGGCCATGTGCTAGAAGATGGTTTCACAGAGAGTCTGGAGCATCAAACATTCGCTGATTCCCTCAGTCCACGTTTTCAGTCACAGTACATGTATATGCTGTAATATTCGCGAAGCCAACAAACCAATTAGAGAGATATTTACTATGCTTACTATAAATAAAACATTCATCACATATACGTTCTAGGATAACTTTAGCGTAAATGATTGGCTGGTTTGTGTGTTTAACGCCGTAATCATCATTATTCAAGATATACGGGGGTGGCAAACAAACAATCGAGTCTGAATCAGACAATACAGTGATCACCGCATTCGTTCGTCGTCTATTTTTTATATATCGAACTTCACATAATTCGAACCCAATACTACTGTTCCCCGCTGCGATATTGCTGGAATATTGCCAAAATCGTCTTGAAACCATACTCGGGTACTCCTGATGTCCTGGTCTGACACAATACATGTGCCAACATCTGTGGTAGATAAATAGTCTTCTGATTATAGGAAATGGAGAACGCATGAGAAACTTGATACAGATTCTGACAGAGTTGGATGTAGAACTATGCAGCACACTGTAATGCCTGTGGTGATGTGAGCGTCTTATGCATAGAACACACACAAATCAGTTGGAGTAGAACGGAGTGTCACGGAGAGTCTTTGGGTGTGTGGTCATGATTGTCAACTTGACTCTTTATAGCATTCAGGACTTCTGTCATACCCAACAACGGAACACCCCTGTTAGATCTGGTCACACCCCAGCGAGAAAATGGGTACCCAGTAGGGATGTCACGACGATTCACTGGTGCATCGTCGGCAGGTTTTGAACGATACGATACACGATTCAAGTGATTTTATAATTATCAATTCGTGTGTATTGGAAGCAGTGGCTGTTTATCACATGAATGCATATTTGTGACCTTTCAAAATCTATATATGCTAGGATAAGTAGAGGCCATGTTGTCCGATTAGTTGTCAGTTCATACCTGTTGTAGCCGGAAGTCACATGACCTCCACACTGTGCAAAGATTTCAGTCATTGTCCCAATGTCTCCGTTCACCATAGATATGGTGATATGGTCATATTAGAACAAGATCCACGTCATGCGACCTTGTGATTCTAATGAGATTCTATTGAGACTGGAAACTGCACATATACTGAGGGACAAAATAAGGGATCACATGAAAGCACAAGTGTCCCCTTATTGTTTCCAGGTTCTTTACAAGTTATGCGATAAAAAAGCTTGTGAAAAAACATGGGAAAAAAAGGAAACACTTGTCCTTTCATGTGATCCCTTGTTTTTTCCCTTCAGTATGATGACAGAAAACACTAAAACCGGAGTGTCATTGTTTATTCACATTGAATGTACAAGTGCGTCAACAGCTCAATATTTACAAGTATACTGAACAACAAAAAATACGAAACTCTGGGTTGTTGTCAAGTTTTTAAATAGAAGACATAAACACGAACGCTGACTTTATGAGATTGCGTTTTTTTAAAACTTGCGTTTCTTTTGTTGCTCAGAATACATAATGTGTAACGTTTTGACATTCAAACCGTATCACTTTACATTTCTGTCTTTAGTGTAGGAGTGAGTAAACTTCATATTTGGCTTTATTTCAGCATATAATCAAGTGTATAGAATGAAACCCAGTAATTGACAGGATGAGCACCGATCCATACTGTCTGGGTAAAAGGACATCATAAGCCGGTTCTCATTAGTACTATGCTTTTAAGATCACCATTCGATGCTTAAAACATATCCAGTCCACCGGGTTCGTATTCTGAAAGAAATTATACGCAGGTTTACTCGTACTAGGTTCCTCTAAGTAATGCATTACTAATAAAGAAGGTGGAACATGTCCAACATACCCATGTGATATAATGCAGCACCTCTCCGTAACCGGTAACAACAATCGATCTATGTTTTAAAACACAATAGACCAATCAGATGCCCGCATGACTGTAGGTACTTTAAGCAAAACATCCTCTTTGATATTAGTTCCAACAGACATACTTTGTACGTGACAATGTATCATTAAACAGTCGTAATAAATAATTGTTGCATTACACTGAATATATAACACGTGCCTGTAAACGTATGCGCAAGAAAATACCGTTATATACCATATAAAAGATTTGGATCAATTTGACAATTATTTCGCTTTCGCTGTTTTCCCGTAAACGGAATAATAGGTTCAAAGCTATGATCGCGACGTTCCGGTGTTATTCGAGTGACCATATATGTGTCTATTCACGAGGTTATTCAGATCACGCACAGCGAGATCACACATGACCGAATTTCGTAACATGTCCGTTATCAGATAAAAAAGGATAGTTTGTAATCGCTAATATTCACAAGAATATTTCCAGAAAGAAAACAAAATCACATTTTCGAAAATCGTTATCTAAACCACGCAAGGCTGAACACAATTAGGACTGTGATACAATCTGTAATTTCAGCCCTTCAAGGGGGCTAATAACATCACGAAAAACGGCCAGAACAATGATAGCACTGACCTGATTTTCATATTTGTCTAATGAGGTGGCCAAGCGGCCAATGTCTTTCTTAACAATCAGTCCCTAGTATGATATGAGAAAGCATTTTTACTGAACATCAGTATCAAAACAGCGTTTGAAATTAAGATGTTTATCCATAGTTTGGATGTTTTCCTACATTCATGCATTTAAAGGAAAACAAATATCAACTTTATCCGAATATTTTATGACGGAGAAAACAATCCTGACTCAAAACATCCTCACATGTACAACATCCATTTTCTCACCATCGCTTGAAACTTGAGCGCATGTACATAAGCTGTTTATGAAAAATCTTGAAACACAACTTCATTGTAATTATACAACCATCATGTGACAGCAGCATCACCTTAGGATTATTATGACGTCATAGTAGAAAGATGTGACGTCATGACAAGATATACAGCTCAATTTCGACTGAATGTGTAGCTGAATACAAAGAACAAACAATACTACATAACACAATTCGGTTCTTGAACGGAAAAAAAATTAATGAAGTTCAAGTTTTTTTTAATACCAACACTATAGTTGTTGCGACAGAGACGCGTTCCTTGCATAGATGAAACCGATAATTAACTGTAGTTTTTTTTATAAAACAAACTCAGCCACAGACAAAAGAGGCCAAAGTCTGATACTACAATTGTTGTTAAACAAGTCAACTTCAGCATACGCATACACCTCAGTATCAAACCTAAACGTGAATGTTACGTCGCACTAATTGTGTGTATGCGAACAATGAATACTTCAAACTCTCCTCCTGTGAAGTCGCTCGTACAATGGTAGGTGAGTTCCTATAAAATATACCAACAAATAGTTTGTGGCCATGCCTCACCCACTAAACCAAAGAGTAATGGACTCTATTTTGTCTCCAAGGAAAGACTGGATAATCTTTCTCCTCAATTAAAAGCAAATTAGTGACTGTTATCTCCAAGAATATGAAGAGATTATTGAAGATATTGATTAATATGCTCTATGCGTTTGTATTTTTTGCGAGTGTTATTATTAGGGAAATCTGATGATGCTCTGAACTGTCACGAACAGCAAAAACACGAACTTATAATGTGTGTCTTTTTCTCCTCAGAAATGTAAACAAAAGCAAAAGTAAGAATTTACAGTGTGTACCTTTTTCTCCTCACAAGTGACGCCATACGCTAACTTTGTTGACTCTATCGCACTGTTTACAGTTTCATCAATTCTACATATTTTGCGTGTCTTTTACATACTTTTTTCAGGGAGGTACGTTCATTGTGGTATCCTCTGGAGAGAGTTTAGTTTTCTGTCACTTTTAGCAATATTCCAGCAACACTAATGTGGGGAACCAAGAAACAGACACATTCTGTCAATGTAGGGAATCAAGAACATAATTTACCCTCTAAACTACCCCTGTCACTTTTCGATGGGTCACTCCTGATTACATCAGAAAACAAAGGCCTCATAGTGGCATGATATGTACACACATATTTTCTGTGTGGATTTGTATAATACTGATAATGGAAAATAACGTTTAGTTATAATTTTACGGAAACTGTAGCTTTTCGTACACAGATTCCACTTCACTGAATGTCCGTCTCAGTGCAAGGGTTCTGTCCTTGCTTGTAACAGCACTGCTTGTAATCATGGACTGAGCGAACACAAACAAGTCACATAAATATTACCCCCCATTGGTATATTATACACCTTATATAACGACATTTTCAAAATATTATCCTGAGATGATCATTCGTTGTTTTCATAATTACCAATGCGTTTATGCCTTCCTTTATTATTGTTAAAAAAGTACAAATAATGAAACAGAACCGCAATGTTATAATAACAAATGTGATCCGCTTTAGAAAGAATGTCGCAAAATGTGACCAGTCAAAAATTACATATGCACAAACATACACGAAATTATCAAAATTCATATTAACTTTCACATTTACTATTTACCTTTACAAAACACATGTGCCTAGTGTCACATACGTTACCATAACACAAACATGTATGTATGTATGTATGTATGTATGTATGTATGTATGTATGTATGTATGTATGTACGTACGTATGTGTGTGTGTGTGTGTGTGTATGTATGTATGTGTCTGCCTGTTTATATATAAATATCCATATCCCATATACGTAAAGATACTACTTAATGTTTACATATACTAGAGCAGCCATTTTGAATCATTTGGAGGCCTGTGGTCTGTTACAAATCACCTCTGTCCTTTGAACACTAAAACATTTTCTTGGAATGGCGCTGTTTGTTACTTTTTCCATGTTCAATTGGATAAATAACCTGGACCCCCAGCTGAAATTCAGCCTTTCGGCATTTGGGTAAACTCACGCGCCTGAATTAATATAAATCAGCATTTTGCAATTGTGTAAAGTCTAACAGCACAGTCGAAAAACTAAATATTATCTCCGATATAAACCATTAAAAAGGTAGGGGACATTCCAATTTGCGATCCAACCTCAATTAACAATGCATGAGAGAAAAAGTAATATACATTCATACAGGTGAAACATTTTCAAAGTAATAGAATAAATTGATGCTGTCGCTTGACGTCGCCCCCTCATGTGTGGCATCAACCTTTAGCATTACGGGATTTGTTATCGCCGAACATCTTCCATATATCAACAAGACATATTGTGTGTATTTTCCCCCGCATGTTTAAGATTCCACGTGTAATTTCAGTGGGTACGACACAGGTCCATCACAATGTATCTTACGTTTCAGATGCTGAACTGCAATTCTTTGACGTGTAGTTTTATATAAGGTAAAGATTAACAGTGGGTAAATTAAACTGTTTTGGCAACAATTTCTTGGGCAAGACTGATCCTTGTCCAAATCAGCAGAACTACCATGCTATCACTGACTGTATGAAGTAGTACAGTGGAAGTTGTATAAACCTGCATTCGTCGGGACTGAAGAATATGCTTCATTAATGAATCCAGTTGAGACAACATGCCGGATTGTAGAGATGATGAAAAATGTACAAGCCATAGGCGGGACTATTTTATGCCGATGTTGACAAATTGCCGGATTGGACAGATGCCGGTTTGACTGTATTTCATGTACATAGAAGGTGCAACTGCTACTGAAGAAATTCTTCAAAATTCTGTTTCTGGATATCCTCGATCATTCAGTGTGCCATATTTCCATTCTTTGTTTGAAGGGCTTTAGACGTGGAATGCATAAGAAAAGCAAGAATTATGGAAGTCAGCTTGTTTATGTAATAAAAAGATTTTTGCTCTGGATGAAGGAGCAAGCACACGCCCCGAAACGTCGTGTTATTCACAATAAAGGAGTTGACATCTATGCTGGTTGAGTAAAAAACCTGTATGCCTTCAGTCCCATGTCAGCACTTCTGTTCCTGATTCAAACAAAACTTAAAATTCCTAACCAAGCAAATTGCTCTAGTCAGCGATAGCAATTTCATGCAGATGCTACAGTCCGACTCAACAATGGTCTCATTCGACATCAGACATTTCTCGTGATTATGGATGCCTAGAACTTTATAATTATATGTTTGATAAAGTCAGGGTGACCCTCCTTTCAGAATAGATCATTTATGATTATTAAATGTGTTTGGTATAACTTGTATTTTAGCAAAGAAGTATTGGCGAAATCAGTATAGGTACTGGATAGATTAATTATTTAATAGATAATTATTAATTATGGATTTTAAGATGTAATACACTATCAACGTGGATGTATCGGTACATCTTGTAGGTTGCTTACCGTAATACCTATAGCAAATGACTGACGAAAGTAAAGACAACGGCTCGAAACAAGGAAAAAATTAAACAAATATACACATTTGTTCATAGAGACATATTTGGTTTCCTTCTCATCATCCAAACAACAGAAAAGAATATTCTTTTCCTCAAGGTGCGATATCCAAGATTTTTAAATGTGAGTTCTATGCACTTTATTGTTTAGTTTACAGTAGTTCAGCTAAGAGTGGTTGTGCTGTGCAGTAGTCCCTCATAACACCAGCATAGCAGTTTTCTTGGCGTGGTAACCACGGTTAAGTGAACACAATAATCCCCCATCACCAACCTGCAAATCTATACGACCCCAACGCTCAACAAGGTGACGTGTGCTGAGCCAAAAGAAGATTAGTGGCAATTCATTGACTTCAAATGAAATATCCAGGACGATGAAACAACCTGGACTATTCTGGGCACATTTATTTCGCCATATTATTTATGTGAAGGGATAAAGGATCACGTGTTGTTGTTTTTTCCAATCGCCAGAACAGGGTCGCAGCTCCGTTCATTGTTTGAAACAGCAAAGGTATTTATCCATCCCGCACATTTCTGACACCGCAAGCCATGGTTTCTGTCCCAACGCATCACAGTAACTATTCCACTCTGCTATAATACATTACAGGTCTTGCTTTTGATAACCCGTTTCTTACGTCGCGGTCCGGGTTTTGATGACGTCACTGATCTTTCACTGACGTCAGAATTTGGCGTCGTAGCTTTTTCCGATGACGTTACTTCTTCATTATCCGAACTAAAGTCTGTGTCAACGGCGAGGTTAGTGTAGTCGTCGTCTGGTTCTGCAACTCTGCGGTGCTTGTCGCCCACGATGAAATAGGTCGTCATCTCACCTTTACCTTTTACTTGAATCCGGCCGCGCTTCTTTAGCTGGTATCCGTTGTTTCGTATGCATCTGGAAATAATGGTGGCTTGATTTGCGTAAATTTGTGTTAGTATGTCTGGGACCTCTTTCACGAAGCACTAATTTGATTCTACGTCACGAAAGTAAACTTAGTGCAATAATAAAGAATGGAAGTTACAGTTAACCTTAGTAAAGGTTGTTTCGTGAAAGGAGCCCCTGGTCTCGAAGAACAAAATACCGAACTATAACCATGTTATAAGGAAAAGAATGACATTGACTGACACGATACTCGAGTTTTGATCAACATTGCAATATTACATGGTTGGAATATGCTGAGTGTGGCGTATTGTTTTACGCCGCACTTAGCATATTCCAACCATATAACACCGGTCTGTAAATAATCAAGTCTGGACCAAGTAATCCAGTAATCAACAGCAACAACATCGATCTGCGCAGTTGGAATACGATGACATGCGTCAACCAAGTCAGCAGTCGAGACCACCAGATGCTGTTAGTAGCCTCTTACAAGCATGGGTTTGTTCTAACATTACGGGACCCGTGAAGATCCCGGGGTAGAATAGACCTTCAGCAATCCATGAGCGCTATAAAAGGGGACTCTGTTTGTCGTAAGAGGCGGCTAAAGGGATAGGGTGTTCAGCCTCATTGACCTTGCTGACACATGCCATCGGGTCCCGGATCGATGTTCATGCTGTTGATCACTTGATTGTCTGGTCCAGACACGATTATTTACAGACCGCCGCCATATAACTGGAATATTGCTGAGTGCGACGTAAAACTTAACTCATTCACTCACTCTAGCATTACGGATATTGACCTGCGGGGAAAGTAAATTGTCCTCCGGATGTTTAATGAAACCAACGATCATAGGAAACATTGTGAATCGTCAAGCATGACGACTATTAGCATATTCGTATCCTGGCGAGACTAAAGGATATATTATTGACATATTTACATACTTATGAATATAATTAACATTTCTCCCAGTTAGTATTTTGACTCAGAACCTGAGAAATATCTACTTGAAAATGTTTTTTGAAAAGATTCAGCTCGCCAAAATGCGTACGTTTTCCTTATTATGTCATCTTTTTCAGAAATCAAAATTTTATATTCCGAATTATCTAAGACTCTAGTAATGACGGCAAATGTATTGCTTCGAATACAATTAGATATCAGCTGTTCCCAGCAGAATAGTTTACAAACGTAATTCAGTTTTAGAGAGTCCGGGAACTTTTTGTGCTCTTTCAAAAGTACAAAAAAAGCCAAATCATAAACGAAATTCAATATGATCGACTTCGGAGGGACGCAAGCATCCCGAACTGAGTATTGTTAACCAACAGGATGAAATATACTCTTAACAAAAATAGGGGATCTTCCTCTTTTTTTGCATATTTACGATTAAAAATAATTAGGAGATTTTTCGGAGTCAATCAATGTTGATATGATATTACTGAATGTTTTGAGAGCGCATCACCATTTGCACTTCCTTACAACCATAGCTATTTGGGGCGTGGGGCGGCTACTGTGTTGTGCACGTGCATATCAGGAGCTGTGGTATTGGTGCTTATTGTGGTAATAGAGGGAAATAGTGGTGCGTTCATAAGATGTCTGTCCTTGAAACGTCTGTCGACGTTTACACTTCCTGTCCAGATTGATAGTTCATTATCCCCTACTTTGAAGGGTATATTTCGATAACGGGGTACCTGAATGTGGTGGGGCTGACGTGGATTCTTCCAGGGACGCCGTGACTCTCCATCCTGGATGCCGTGTTGACGCTGTCTCCAAACAGGCAGTAGCGAGGCATCTTCATCCCGACGACTCCCGACACCACGGGGCCTGTGTGGATCCCTACTCGGATCTGGAGACAAAACATACTTCCATAGTGCTTTTTGTTGCTAAAGTCGTCAATAGAAGGATATGGCTCCGGAATGTTTATAATCAAATCTACAAGTTACTACTTGCTTGGTAGCGGCGTTAGCACGCCGAAACGTCGCACTGATTGCAATAAAGAAGTTGACTTTACATAGAACTTGTTTTTCCGTCATCACTAAATTGTCTCTCAAAGAACAGAAATATACACTAGAAAACCCAGTGACTGATAATCTAAGCCACCATCCCTACCGTCGGTATATGATACAACCCAGTTACTACAAACGCAGTTAGCTACACAAATTGCTACAGCCCGTTTGATTTCGTTTGAGACCGATTAATTGCTCACTAACACAAGTGCGACTTGTGCCAGTTGTACGTGTGAAATTGAAATTTCATCACACACGCTTGTTGATTACCTGGCTCCCCGCCTCCTGCAAAATAGCGAAAAGTGACAACAAAATAATATCACCAAGGTATTTTATGGAAACACCTTCTTTAATCTTTATAAACACAAAGTTTCGGGGTCACTCCAGACCCCTTCACCACGCAGTTCACCTTGCAATTCGTTAACCATAACAACTTCTAAATGCCGCGAAAAGACATGATATAATGATCGTTTGTTGCACAACAATTATATTCAGGACAGAGCTGATCTTTCAGTTTCATGTGACTGCGCAAAAATGGGTTTTGTTGCAATTGTTACATTTATGTGAGCAATTCATCGATCTCAGATATTAGATTCAGTGAGCAATTCATTGGTCTCAGATGTTAGATTCAGTGAGCAATTCGTCGATCTCAAATATTAGATTCAGTGAGCAATTCATTGGTCTCAAATGTTAGGTTCAGTAAGCAATTCATTGGTCTCAAATGTTAGATTCAGTGAGCAATTCATTGGTCTCAAATATTAGATTTAGTGAGCCATCCATCGGTATCAAATGTTAGATTTAGTGAACAATTCACCGGTCGCAAATGAAATCAAACTGACTGCAGTGTTGAACTCCTCATTATTACAGGTAATTAAGTCAGCACTATACAAGCCAGTGATTGGTGCAATGACCAACGACTCTCTGATCCGTTTGTTTGTTTTTCAATACCGCACTCAGCAATGTTCCAGCTGTAGAGCGGCGGTCTGTAAATAACTTAGTCTGAATCAGACTTTCCATTGATCACCATCATGAACATAAGTCTAAGCAATTAGGATACAATAATATGACTCAACCGTCAGCTAGCCTGACCACCCGATCCCGTTAGTCGCTTTTTGCTGAAGATCAATTCTGACCCGGATCTTCAAGTATCTGAAGTGATCCGTTAAGCCGCCCAAAATGACAAAGGTAGACGGCTTATGACCGGCCCCAACCCAGCTGCCTCTACAAGTCTATGCTCAGCAACCATCCTACTGTTGGGATACGGAGTCACACTAAAACCAGTCCCCATTCTCTCCCCCATGCCCCATGTCATCAGTATAATTTGCTGGCGACCAATTCCAAGCCAGGACCTTCATGTCGGACCAAATGTCACATGGGTATCATTGTGTATCAGTGGTTTTGGCCAGACAATTAACAGTAGTTTCAGCTTAGTCCAAGAGTAATTATGACGTGAGTGCACAATCCATCAAGCATCTTCAAGTTAGCTTTCGCGGTATTCTCTCCAGGGAGCTGAGGACGTAATCTGAATAAAAACATCTCAAGCGATATGATCGTATCGCCTTGAGTAATCATCCGGTGGTTCAAGTTTGAGCTCGTTTGGCTATTTGAATTTCAAGGGCAAGATTTATAGTACTGACAATCTGCATATACATACACAGTCTCGCTTCGCATTTGCCAAAGTTTGGATGCTAACTGCTGACGTCACATTGTAATTGGTCATTTTAGTTTTCCCGACAGCTGTCTCGAAGACGATGGTTAAAACTGGAATATCTACCATTCCCGTTATTGTTCCTACCTGTAGAGGCTTCCCAGTGGCAGGGGAGTTGACTGTAGCGGCTCCCTGCATCATATCCATGGCGAAGTCGGCAACGGACTTTGCGTGGTTGGTGGACGGCTCCGGGACTCCGCTCACTACCATGTAAGCGTCCCCGATGGTTTCCACCTCAACAAAAAGTTCGGTATTAGTTGGTTTGGGTGTTTGTCTGCCCGATGTAGTTGTTATTTTGGTTTTGGTTTTGTTTTTGTTATTTGTTTTGTTTCGGGGTGGGTTTTTTTTATTGTTTTTTTTTTGGGTGGGTGGGGGTGGTGGTATCATTGCATTTTTTGTTTGTTTGTTAGTTGGGTGTGTGTGTCTTGAGCTTCTTTTTCTTTTGTATTTTTTTTGTGGTTGATGTGTCGTTGTTACGTTCGTTGGTTTCTATTTTTCGTATTTGAGTTCTGTATTTGTTCGTTGCTTTTGTTATTTTTTCAGCTTTGGTTTATTTATTTATTTATTTATTTATTTATTTATTTATTTATTTATTTATTTATTTATTTATTTATATAAACATATATATATAATTATTTTATCGGGGGGAGGGGCGGTTGCTGTCGGTTCTTTTCATTGCTGAAATCCGCACTCAGCAATGTTCTACCTATATGTATATGACAGCAGTCAGTTTATAATCGACAATCAATATATTGTATATATTGTTTTGGTGAACATCAATTTACATAACTTTGATACAATGATTAGTGTCAACAAAGTCAACGATCCTAATCACCTGATCCCGTCAGTCGCCTCTTACGTCAAACACGCATTGATCTACTCGTAACCCGGATCTTCACGAGCTCTACGCCTTGAACTTGCAATATCATGCATTCAGCCAGTTCTCAGAGTAAGCACCCCGTTTAGTAAAGCGATTTTTACGGATCTGGTTTTCTTCCTATCTAAATAGGAGAATAGGTGGCACTGGTTTCGAAACCACTGCCACTCATTGTACAGAGGTGTGTCCGCTTGCCATACAGCTACCTATGGTCAAGGTGTTGTTTCTTCCGACAATCCTGGATTCGAATCCAGAACACGTTAGTTTTCAATCCTCGACGAGTCAAAATGGCTTACAAATATATTTTCCGCGATCACATTCTGTAAGAAACAGTAAATGAAGCCTGTAATATTGCACCGCTGTAATATTTTATATAATGTATTAATTAAGGCGAACAAAATCTTAGTGTCTGAGCGTTTTTTACCTCAATTATTTTAGAAACAAATGGGTGTGTGTGGCTGGACATACTACCAGCACATTTGTCAAACTTTATTTCTGATAAGACCTGACATCATCCGAGTGCGATGTACTGTCATTTCGTGGCACCCCAGAAGAAGCATTATTTTAACAAAATCAGATTTACTCCCCGTTAAAAGCCAGATTTCCGACCGTTAGCGCCTTTTCGAATGTGAGCGTTGTTCTATTAGATTGCTGACTCCCACTTTGAGAATTGGACCCATGTGATTGATCATCGTAATGATAGAATTTTCATCTTTACGAGCAGATGTCATTCTACAAAAAGACATTACTGAAATATAATGCCCTTTAGGTGTCATGTTTTGTAAGTATGGGAGTGTAACTTGATGCATCTCGATCGGAACGTCACTCTGCCTGGCTGTGTCGAGATGGACTGAATGTTTTGGTTTTCGATTCCAACTCAAAAGCTGCGTAAGATGATGGGTTCAAGGTATTCCAATAAATATTTTACACTGTTTTTAGTATATGTTGCATTGCAACCGCATCGAAACGACATGAATGGGTTTAACATATTGCTCCTATTGCTCCCATATGGAGAATACAACCTGTGTAATGATCAAATGTTTCAACAACGTAGCTTCACAGCACACGACGAATCGACGAACGCGGTATGAACGCGGGCATGTTTAGGCAAATGCTCATCGGGTGCTATTGGTATGGCAGATGAAAGTGAGTGAGTCTAGTTTTACGCCGCTTTTCGCAAAATTCCAGCAATGTCTCGACTACGGACTTAAAACTTGGTTCTATTTAGCATTATTCCAGCGATATCGCGGCGGGCGACACCAGACATGGGCTTGTCACATTGTATCCATGTAGGGAATCGAATGCAGGTCTTCGGCGTGACGAGCGAATACTTTAACTACCCCACCATCCAACCCACACTATGATCACACAGAACAATTTCATTCCCCATTATCAATAATAATCAAAGCTTATTATACCTTGTATACATCATGGTCGTTTGTGCTCTTGTCGAAGCGGTGGTAGAGGGTGTTCAGCATGTTGACGATGTCCAATGGCGTGCAGGCTGCAGCGATATTGGTGAAGGTAACGATGTCACTGAACAGAATTGTCACTTGGTCGAACTTTTCTGAAAGATAAAATGACGCTGTTTGTTTCCATAGACAAACTATTACCAAAATGTTTCTGAAGAGATTAAAGAAGTAAGACAGGTTCACTTTAGTCCTTCTCTAACCACACCTATTACGATACTTATGACGTTGATCACAGGATTGTCTGGTTCAAACGCCGTCATTTACAGATTTTCGCCATATGGCTGGAATACGTTTGAGTAAGGTGTTAAACAACAACCAAATAAACAAAAGAAAACGTGTAACGACCTGGGAACACCTCTTCAGAAGTCAGAAGTCAGGAGACCAGTGGACAACTCAAAGGGCATCATGGTTTTCTCTTGACTGACACATTCGACTACATAGGAAAGGTGGGCAGACTTGGGGATTCCATTCATTACTCTTAATATCGATATCCACAGCTAGTATATATGAACAGATTCGATTATTTACGGGTCGGTGTGATATAACATGGCATATTCGGATTGGTTTTCGGCTTCAGATAGCAATGAAGGAAACGTTTGTGACAAATGCTGAGGCCGTCACTATTTTTTACACTTTTCAATATATCATCTGTATGATTTTTACATGAAATAAGAAAACAGATCTTATCTTGATTTCGCCGTCCCTGAGGAAGGTTATGGCCTAATATGATTAAATATATATAGCTTAATAACTGTCTTAGTTAATAACTACCGTATTTGCACACAAAAACAGGTCATCAAGATCTGTCTTCATAATTTGTTTCAGAAGCAAGGGTATTCGGTCATTACATAATTTACAGACGGTCACTAAGTGAACGAAATAATAAACATTTATCATAATATATTATAAATTCATTATCTAATTCATTCATGTGTGTAAATATAGAATTACTTTCTTTACTTATTTTTTCACCCATCACAATTGTAGACTGTTTTGCAGATAGGGAATAACTTAAAATACGAATGACATATTATAAGCTTGAGTGCCATGTTAATTATTTAGAAAAAGGGAGTCTAGACATGTAGAAAAGGACATATTATCTATATTTCCGCATCAATCAGCTGCGCTCACAAAACCATAATCTCAACACAAAGGAAAGTATCCGCCGATCCATATGTTTTCCCAGACATAATAAACTCCACTTCTTCACGTGGCATTTATTATCTGGGTCATCGTTATCAAGTAAATGACACACAACATTATGCACAAGAGAAATACATACAATTCAACTTATATGGTGTTAGGGTATACACCGAAACGACCAATCATTTACAATTAAAGACGTTGTCTGTGAAAAAATGTTTCTCTTCATATTAACTGTTGCCAAGTAATGCATAAAGATAATTTTACCACATGATACTCCGGATAAAGCCAGTATCAAAGCTAAGACTTCATCGTCTAAAACGTTTGTGTCCGTAGACGTCGGGCGTTTTGTGGTATTGGCAGGCGATATTATGGAATCAAAAGCAGTGTTATGAACCAGACTTCTGAAGAAAAACATGGACTTAATTTCCTGAATCGCCCGTTGGCCATCACTCTCATTACCTTCTACAAGGTGATATACGTTTGACACTGGTAATCCATACATGCTTAACTCTTTCATCTTTAGCCTGAGAATATTCTTTCAGCTCAAAACAATTCAATATGGTTGATATCTTAAAGTCAAAGGTAACGATCCACCTTTTATGTCTGTGTTGCTGTGAGTGTTTTTTAGTATTACACTACACAAAGGTATACGTACATATACTCAACCCAAAAGAAACGCAAATGCATTACATGGAGGAAACGTATAAAGATAATGTCAATATAATGGCACTGAGTAACAGCGTAACCCAAAAGTTAAAAAGACAGAAAGGTGACATGTGAGATTCGCATGATGGATGATTTTTGCGCACGTGGAACTTGATTATGTCTTGCATGGCGAAACATTAGCAACTTTCAAACGAGGTATTATAACATTCGGTTGCCCACAATGTGTCTTTAGGCAGTTTTAAAGACATCTATACATGGTTGATGGATATCAGTGCCAATGTCAGTTCACCGATTCATTAGTCTCAGCGAAGAAAACTGAAACCAATATTCGCTTGTCAGCATGCACGTGTTGAGCATGCCGTCTCAATCCATACATGTAGACAAAACACAAATATAGTTAATTATTAAATGGAAGATATTTTCTAGGTAAAATAAGTAACGATATGAACGGTTTCATCTGCTTCATTTAGATCATTTCAAGTTTAATCGCAACAGAAAGCAAATAGAGTAACAAAGCAAGATAGTTCCAATGAATACGACATTTGTATGTACACGAGGTCGCATACATTAACAATAAAATATGAAGTCTCACAATGAACGTGATTTCAACCACACACGACTATGATATCGTGTACATTTGTGATAAATAATTGAGTTAAGTTGTACGCCGTTTATAGCAATGTTCCAGCAATGTCACGACTGGGGACACCAGAATTGGGCTTCACACATTGTACCCATGTGAGGGATCGAATCCGGGTCTTCGACGAGCGAACGCTTAACCATGAGGCTTCATCAACGTATCTAAGAAACATAAGAAACATGACTTCAGGCAGCATCTGAGACATGATTTGTCATAACCTCACCAGAACTGAAAGAAAGAGAAACGATTCCATGGCAGGGTCGATTAATTGAACACTGTTCAATAACACTTCGTCAATGGCGTCTGTAATTAAGATGGACAACTTCCGTGTGTTGAAAGACGCTGCCTCATAATGTAATAACGCTTCATATATTTGACGTTGCACGAACGTCAGTTACAAAATTAGTCTATTTCATACTTAAATGATTGGAAGATATTCTGTTTTCTAAACGGCAGCTTTAGTCTTTCACAGGATGTCTTTGAACTCAGCTAGATACCTTCAACGACGACGGAAAATGGTCCACTTGAAAGAATGACAGCTTATTGCATCCTACTGGCCGAGATAACCAGCGTCATTAGTCTGTGTAAAACACCTTCCATACTTTTACCACATGCGTGAATGTGATCGATCCTACCGTTGTGGATAATAGGTCTGGCTGGACGTGGCTCTCCAGAAAACGTCAAACGTTAACCGTGGCCTTTTTAAACTCATTATTTTAAATACTTTCCAGTTTTCAAAGCAGGTGAAAGTAATCTAACACATGGGTCTTCAAGCGCTGATAATTACAAGAAGCAAGGACCAAATGAGATTGTGGTGATGTATACATGCCGATGAATGGACGCCAAACTAGCTGACTCTACAAGGTTCTTATCTTTAATCCACTTCGACGATTCGATGTGAAATTCAATACGCTATGCATGTCTCTGTGCTAACATCATGCTGCAATACATCCATCCAATGGAAAGCATTAATGGACTAATTTTGTGAGGGGGGACCACACGTATCGACCGACATTGCTGTGATTGATGGAGCCTATTTATATTCGCCTATGTTCATTCACAAACTGTTTATTACCCAACATTCCAGCCTTGTACATAAAATATTTTTTCTTGTATGTTAAACCCGATACTGCAGCTATGTGACGGCGTCTGTGAATATTCGAGCCTGGTATATAATCCTGTGGTTGACAAAATGAGCTCCAACCTATACGACTGAGATACGAGGACATGGATCAACAAAGTCATCTAGACTGGCCACTCGATCCCGAAAGTTGCCTGGTACGACAACCAGGGGTTGCTGAAGACTTAAGCGGAATAAGATAGGTATCAATACCACGAATCACCAATCACGAAGCATTCAGAAACAACCTGACCTACAGATTAGGTACAGGAGGGCTACTAATGATTAAAGCCGTTGTCTTAAACATGATATAACTTACGCATTGCAGACGATTCTTGAAAGCACATTCACTGACACTGAGTGTAAAGTCAGCATTACCACTCTTAATCTCAACCATGAAGTCCCGTGTTCAAACAAATATATTCAGTGATGAATTTTGTCTTCACCACTATCTCACCTGCTTCCACCTGTCTGCCGTTCTTCAGCTGATGCGCCACCTTCTGGGGCAGCATCTGATATAGCAGCACGTCCGTCTTCTGTTTCTCTATCTCCAACGCCTGCGACGTCCGCTTCAACGCTGCTGTCGTTTCGTCCAACTTCTTCCTGTGGAGATGCAATACACATGAGTCATGAGCCAGGTTTGCATTCCATATACAAAGGAAAACTACCAAGCAACTGGAGCATTGCCATATCTTCACACCATTATATATCCTTCTCGCTTTATCAAGGAGAACATTTCAGGGGAATGTGTTTACACTGTTACTGACATATATGTGGAGACAGAATATGTTATGCAATCTTGTGGGGACTAAAAGATGGCGGCACGACTGTGCTTGCTTGTCCAAAAGTGGAATGTAACAGAAAGTGAGAGAAATAGGTTTTACTACTGTGTGCAACAAACAAAATGACATTTTAGACTCACGCTATATCTATCTCTGCTATCCTCTGTTGGTTGAGCAGCACAAGCTCGCGCGTGACGTCATACAGAGGGATGTCAGCTAGGTATACATTCATCTCCATGAGTTCGTTGAGACTTGTGAGGCGAGGAGACCCGATAAAGATCATGTGACGTGACGCATCCAACCACATCATCTGTCCTGCAGCATACACTACTATGTACAAGCTTTATAGACTCCGATAGTCTGAGTGACACCTCAACGAGAGAATGCTAGTAATTTGCTTTGGGTCACATGTATTTATTTCTTTAAGTCATGTATGATCATGATTACACGATGCCATTTAAAAAGTGGTCAAATGCAACATATGTCATATTTGGGATTTCACTTTCTTAGCAAAGTACAAATTCTAGTACTTTTTGGTTGAGTCCCATCCGGGATTCGAACCCGCACCCTCAGAGTCAGGCACCTTATCGCCAGCACACAAAGTCAGCCGCCTAGCCCACTCAGCCACAGCGACTTCCATCCTGTATGATCCCTCTGAAGAACCCCGATGGCAATAAAAAAAATCCCAGAAATCTCTACGTAAACGACTACAATAATTAGTACTTTACTATGTATGATCTCATTGTTCATGGTTGCGGTAACATTGCTGACTATTTGAAACTACTTGGAGGGAATTGCTTTCTTTGGAAGATTTTCTTTCAAAATTCTTTTGAACAAACTAAATGATTAATTCCAGTGTAAATGTACTTTGTATTACACGTCAGTGTCCGACAGACTAGGAATTATGTAAGTATGGATGTACTGTGGAGGAATATTCTAAACAATCACCTCTGACTATGTAATAATATTTTGTTGGCACCAATAAACTGGTTTCAGTATTGAGTCCCACTGTCATCCTACTTCACATGGTCAACAGATAAAAGAAAACACCTGTACAAATTTCTACCGTATCCGGCTACAGATCAGCGTCTCTGTTACTAAAGGTCTCTGATAACTTTTGTGGGGATAATTATTGTAACACATTACCCCGTTGACGGTATGTTTGTGTACAGGAACTCCATCTAGCGATATTGTTTTCATTTGATGCTTAAGACCAATGCGTCTAATGTTTAGCTAGCCTAATCACATGTTATAAGAAATCAGACACCTGTTCACTAATAGATATGTATTAGTTTGGGTAGGCATGTTATTGCTTACCTTTCAGGACCAAAGCTTTGCTGTCACTTTGATTCTCAGATTCCTCCGGGGACACAGTCAGAAGAAACACTGCATTGATAAACTTCTGAATGTTTGCTATGGACAGATTCATTTTGGGGTGGATAATCCGAAATAATGATGTAACCGCCATACCTTCTCGAATAGGAACAGGACACAGTTTGTGGATCATCACTCCACACTGTCGTATTTTCAAACTTTCATCGAATATAATATGATATGGGAATGCGGAACAGAACTGAACAGCATTGAGGTGAAAAGCTGAAATGTTTGTAGGCACAACAGCTGCCTCGTTTTCGGGGGACAAGCGTTCCTCTTGACCTTCTGGACTCCCGCGTTCATTGTCCAGCCCTTTGTGCAAGATGACCTTGAAGACTGTGTGCTCTTGGGTCTTCCCACCATCGATTACCTCCCTTGACTGCTCCTGAACTGTTATGTCAACCTTTTGCTTAAAGATGTCTCGACCAACGGCTCGAACGGACCCTGTGACATAATAAATAGTGTGATGTCATTACCAGAAATGGGCTTATCATACGGTACCCATATGTGGAACAGAACCTGGACCCTTATTGTCGAAACGTTCGTAGCCCTAAGAATTCTTAACTTTGATCGTAATCAATGTGTTAAGAATGGGCTTAAGGACTTCGTAGGGCTACGAACGTTTCGAGCTAGTCTGGACTTTCGCTACGAGGAAACAACGTTTTGACCACGAGGCTACCCCAATGCATAAATGTGATGACGGATTCTTACGTTCACCTTCCTTGGTATTTTCACGTGCTTCTGTGTACCCTGGTGGGGACATTTAAACTTCACTGGTGTACGTAAGATGTCGCTTTGGATTTCATCAAGACTTGATGTTGGCAACAAACAATCGTACACCAGACAGTTCACATTACAACCTGATGTTTGAGTATTTACCAAGTGAATCATGCACTAAGCATAAAATATATTTTACAGACATTCTTTTTTTTCGTGGCAGGATAAGGAAACGTAACTTTCCTGTTTGCATTGTACATTCATAATTCCATAAGATTGCAGGGAGCAATTAAGGAAGATGTATTAAACATTTTTATTACTTTAATGGTGTGTTAGGTATTAAAGTATGATGAAGTAACAGTCATAATAATTATGTTCCACATGTATTTCTTGTACATATTCAAGCAAATTCACAAATTTCACAAATAAAGTTTATTTGACTTCGCGTTTCTGTATATAGTAGTGTTTATAATTATGTAATGTCTCTGAAGCATGTTCAAAGCGTCCCTCTTGTGCCAACGTCACGGTAACTGAGTGCACTCACGCCTCTTTAAATATTTATGCTCATAACATATTTTACTCATCAACACAGAGGTAAAATCAGAATCACATGTAGAACCAAATACTCGTTCCTCGTTCACATCAAAGTCTGCTGAGGTTCAACAAAGTGATCCGAACACTGGGTTTCGAGTCACTGTTTGAAAATAATCGTAAGAATTCAAAATCTAGATATTTACAATCGTATATTGTTTTTATATGTTACGATTAAAATACTGGACGTTTTCGTTCCAATTTTGTTAATCATAACATTTAAGATCATTATACGATTGAAAAAGTCTAGATTTGGATTGTATTAAATTACTGTCCAAACAGTGATGCGAAGATTGATTAATATAACCACAGTTTTACATCTACTAGCGTCGTGAAGGAAATTCATAGAACGGTTATAAAACAGTGAATGTGTGAGTGAGTTTATTTTTACGCCGCACTTTATATAATCGAGTCCAAACCAGACTAGTGATCAACGTCATGAGAATCATTCTTAGGCTACGATACCATGTGTCCCGATGGTCGCCTCTTACGATAAGCATACCACACCAAAATGTTTACCAGGTTAATGAGTGTATGTTGGTAGGTTGTTGTTTAACTCCGCATTCTGAAGTGTACGAGTGATATGGCGGCGTCTATTAATGTTAAGAGTCTGGACATGACAACCCAGTGACCACAAGCACGAGCACCAGTCTACGCAATTTTCTATCCGATGACAATTTAACGAGCCTGACCATCCGATCCCGTTAGTGACCTTTTGGCTGTAGTGGCTGACCAGTCCTAACCCGGATCGTCACAGGTCTTTATGATTAACGCATGCCTTGCGCGGTTAAATGCCAGTGACAACGTTAACTAAATTCATGAGCATAACGGTCATCGTGAGCAACGTAGCAGGTAGTTTCGTAAGAATTCTGTAACTCCCTCTGATTCTGGAAGCTAATTTCAAAGATGAGCCCTTGCGTTCATCACAACATGTCATTATGAGTTCTTCAAGCCAGTTTCTGTTTAAGTTCAAACGACAAGCCATGGGCAGATTTATAAACAAAACAGCATCTCTGTCACATGTAGCGACATAATTAAACGCCGTAGCGGCAATCTTGTAAAATGCAAAAGAAACACTGCATTGATGCCACGACAGGCGGGAGAAATAGCCTGCGATAGTCAAGTCATTGAACACTGTTTTGTTAACAAGAGGCCATACAGTTACGTCGTTTTAATGTTACGTTAGGTTTCCAAGCTAAGGAGCTTCAGCATCGATTAACCCACGCTCCGGTGCTTTGAGATTTAGCTTTTGACGGTGAAAATATTGCATTCTGAGCAGAAGTGACGTATGTGCCGCGACCTTATGTTAAAAAAAGCGTTGTTCAGTGGGGTTGAATTCAGATTTCTTCAGTTCATTCAAATGTGAGTTGATACCATTCTGCGCAGAGTATTTTCTTGTTTTGACAATCATATGGAATGGCGAGATTTTGCACTTCAGTGTCAAGGATACATATAACACAATGACAGCATTGTACTTATATTTACAAAAACTACTTGCAATTATTCTTTGGCGACAGAACCTGTTCTTCACAAACACTTACTGTCTTACATTTCATACCAGAGTGAAGACAAATCCTGATTTTGTTTCAGTCGCAACCTACGACTAACCAGTCACCACAATCAAGCGGAAGACTACCATGGACCCTTAAATTAAGGGAAAAAGCATTTTGATCTTTTCACAATAATATGGCAGCATTCAATATACGGTTATTTGGATCTTTGGACACAGCAGGCAGATTTCAAAAGTGAATATTTGAAACGTTAGACACAACACGCCGGTTTCAAATGCGGACATTTGAAACTTCAGTCACAACACGCCGGTTTCAAATGAAACGTAAGGACCTTAAATATTCAGTATCAATCGCAAACGATTTGAGTTAAGAGATAAAATGACTTTTATTTTGACAGAACATTTTGGTTAATACTGACGTCGCAGCACAACGTTTTTACACACACACACACACACACACACACACACACACACACACACACACACACACACACACACACACACACACACACACACACACACACACACACACACACACACCTGATCAGAGATACCAATCCAACTCAGTGACATAAACGAGCGTGGGTTGCTATTTGCCTGAAATATGATGACATGATGCTAAATATTAAATCTCCCAGTAACTAAATGAATGTTACTAACATAAAGACTTGTGCTTTGAACTCCAGGTCACTTGAGAAACTGTAAAAATGACTCTGTTTTAAGTTTTAATTCCTTGTTATTCATTGAACTCCTAATTACGACAAAGATTTCGTGAGTGGGATCAGTGAATTTCGCTGAAATTTAACAGAAACCATCCACTGCCTGGCTATTCAGAGACACTATTATACATGTAGCTAGGGTATTCAATTCGTGGCCTACATTACAGTGGCGACAAAGATCTTCAGTGATGATGCCAATTTCGATACGTCAATAAGTGGGTTATTTGATGAGGCAGATAATTAACTCTACGGCAGCTCATTGCACATAACTCAATTCATCGTAACCTCGTTCCGTATCCTTCATTGCTTCAAGACAAACCGCTCAGATTTTATCTACCTTTGCACAACCTTCTTTCGTACCAAAAAACCATTAACCTAGGTATAAAAAAAACTGTAGGGACGAGCAACGCTTAATCACCTGGCGGCACAGTGGTCTAGTCTGGAAAGCCGTCGCAATTAGTTGTACAGAGAGGCGTCTCTTGTCTGCTCGAACACTAAACTGAAGGGTTCAAATCACTGATTTGACCTCATTATGATTCTTGTCAGCAAAATATCCGTGATGATGAGTTTCACAGAGTTAAGTCTGCGAAAAGTTTTCTTTCCACTTAACGCTGATTCGCTGTGATACTGGAAACGTAATAAATTTAACCAAACCCACTCACTGACATAAAGCAAATATCCTAGTTGTTTTCATCCTATCACTCTGATGTTGTCCAATGAAATCACTTGAAATATTCAGAATTAAATAAATAAAAATATATAATTTAACTTTGTAAATATTTCATCACATATAGAGCATATATTTTTCAAAAAGAAAACAATAGTTTGCTTGTAATGTGAGTTTGGTTCAGAAAGGATTTTACGTATTTCCTTGCTGTACTATCGTCCAGTAATATTCCATTGTTGACGTCATACATCAGCTTGACGCCACCAAAAGGAGATTACAATATTTACAAAGAGATACCATTTGCTGAAGAGACATGTCGTAATATAGACATTCAAGTTTACTTTAAATGTCTTCATGTTCTACATGACATTATATGGCCTGGCGATATCTAACTGTTGAAGCATATTAGCGCGACATTCCAATGGTATATTTATATCTGAGTGAACGACAATTTCATTTGCGTAGAGATTCTTACCTTTAATTTACAGATATGTTACTGTATCATGGAACATACTTACATATACGTGGATGGTATTTACGTATGCATATATGCTAATGTTGATTTCTTAAAACATTAGAAAATTGCAACAAATTCATTATTTTTATTATTTTTTGTTGTTATTTTCATGGTAACTTTGTGTGTTGGAAGTAAGATGATGATATGTGGTAATTGTTTCGCGATATCATTGTCATTTAATTAAGTGGTGAGACAGAAGAGATTAAGGATCACGAACAGTTGTTGCAGGGCGATTCACCGGTCAGTGATGTCCGGTATTTCTGCCGATTAATTAGAAAAGGAGTTCATGGCAAACGATTCTATTTTAGAGGTAGCGATATGCTTTGTCCCTAGGAATAGGCATCTCTCATCCACACAAAATCTGATACACCTAAGCTAGCTGATAGACCGAAAGATCCGGATTAGAATTGATCTTGAGTAACTTGTCGTAAGTTGCTACTACCTTGATCGCGTGGTCAGACTCGCTGAACTGGTTGCGTGACATCCTAATGACGTAGAACTATGTTCATGGTGTTTATCGCTGGATTATCTGGCCCAGACTCGATTATTTACGGTCCGCCGCCATTTAGTTGGAATATTGCAGAGTACGGCGTAAAACTAAACTTACTCACTCACTCTACATCGGCAGTGTCATCGTACATTTACGTAGACACTTTCAACTACGAAAGATGCACGTTCATCACGTAGAAGACACTTAGTAAGTACAGAATACTTTACATCGTACACCTAACTAGATGGAAGATACGTAGGTCTATTCACAGATGTGGATACTTTCGTCTACACACATACAAAACTTGTCAACGAAGAGGATAACGTTCAAGAATGTGGCACTAATACCCCTCCATACATGACAGTTCCAATTGCGCAGTGAGCACAAACTCGATTACTCCAGCAGACATCTCGAAGATGCTCCGAGGCCTCACAATCATAGAACCACCATCTGCTTCCCAAATTGACCTCATCGTGATCCGGACTCGAGATTGACGTTTTTTCAACAACATTAAGGTCCGTGTGAATGCAGCAAATCACGCCTGATCAGGTTATCTGAATTCTCAACAAAACTGACATTTCCTGAAAGATTGTGTCAGGTCATATTGTGTTATACTAACAGTGATGGGATGATTCCAGTAACATCACTGTTCATTGGTCGAGATGTGTAATAACCCCTTGGATGCGGCTGGGGTATATATACTCTTCACAAAAAGTAGAGGACCCTGTATTTTTAATCTGGACAGGAAGTGTAAACTTTGACAAACGTTTCAAGGACAGACATATTATGAACGCACCACAATTTCTCTCTATTACCACCCCTAAACACAACGCATGATATGCAGGTGCACAACCCAGTAGCCTCATACACGTGCATGGTCTCCCATTCTTGATTTTGACGGTTTTTAAGAAGGTCGAGAAATCACTTAGAACATTAATTCAGACACTCATCTTGCATCACACATTTGTTAGAGTTTGTTTCTAGCCGTTTGTTTTAAAATGAAAGTCGTACACATGCAAACTACATGCCACACACCAATCATCTTTCAAAAGCGACTACATTCCAAATAACTATGGTTGTAAGGAAGTGCAAATGGTGATGCACTCTCAAAACATTCAATATTATCATATCAACATTGACTGACTCCAATAAATCCCCTAATGTATTTATCCGTAAATGAAAAAAATGATGTCTCCCTACGGTTTTTAAGAGTATATGTCATTTCTTTTCAACCTGTAGTGAGACTAAACAAACTCAAAATACGCCACGTACCGTCAGACTGAACTTTGAGGTTTTCGGAAATTACAGTGTTACGTTTTGGACGACAGTGCTCACGCGAGATATAACGAGCGGTGAGAGGTCACACAGACATTGGGCATACATGAAATTGTGTTACAACCAGTAGTGATATTATGAACAAACTTATAACACGTCACGTATCGTCGAAACATACGCATAGGCTAACTGTGGTGCAGTTTAGACCTACTGAGGCCTGGTTGTAACATCCATATATTTTTCCGTTGTCTATGCTCTGAAACCACATGACCACTATTCTCTTATTATCACTTTTACAGATTAAGATAGAAATGCTGCAGAGAGGGTTTGGGTGATCCTGGCACAGTCAGGCTGGTAAGGCTCATCATCAGTTCAGGGCCCTTGCCCCCTCTACACGCAGCCAATTTGCAAGATAGCGAAAAGGACTTCTCCCAGGAAACGCTGCCAAGTCGAACCCACCAAGAACGTAATGAGAATATGTAGAGTCCCAACACTGCTGCCTTCTGCATTACGCAGATTGTCAGAAGAGCTGTGCTCCCGGTGGAGAACCCTGGCACTCTCCTTATCTGCCCCATGAGATCAGGAGGTATCATACTAAGGGCACCGAGAATAATGGTAAGTCCGACGACAGTGTCTTTGGGATGCAAGCGAGTCATTTCAAATTAAACGTCAGCAGAAAAACATACCCAGTCTTGATTACCCTCAAACAGTTTCAAAAAGATCAACATTCACGCGTTATACATATGATATTTACTCCGAGAGTTGAATTCTTCAGTAATCACGAGTATCTGGGGATTATCAAAACTCTGTTCATCTTCCAGTTATGTTGTCAGTAATCCTACATTCGTTATAGAAAACGGCAAATCACGAACACTGAAGTGAAGTTAATTTGAGATCCATTCACCTGATCGTTGCATACATTGGACGTCGTGAATAGTCATGGAAACATAATCGTAGCAAACATTCGGGATTTGAAAATTGCCACATTACAATAATTTGATAAATTCAGCTGAGACTGTCAAAGTTTCAGGCCGCATGACGCTATTAATGAAGAAAAATTACGCCTAACTACGATATTGTATCTACATTAATGGAACACATTAAGCAAATGTCAATGTTGAGATTGTCAGGTTGTCAAACTTCTTACAAGTCCCACGTAAGTACATGCATGCACGATCTCTGAATCAACCTTCCTTCTGAACAATCTAAGTACGGACATCCATGTCATGTTCAAGGCTAGTCACACTTTTTATTGGTATTTTTTTATTTTGATTGTTTAACACTGCATCCAGCAATATTGCAGCTATATATGTCAGTGAGTTATCAAGTCTGGACCAGAAAATCCAGTGATCAACAGTATGAGTATCTAGCTAGCATCGCAGTTGGAATACGACTTGTGTCAATCAAGTCAGCGAGTCTACCACCTGATCCAGTTGAGTATGGGTTAATGATGGCCAGCTCTAACCAGAATCTTTACGGGTGTATTTTCTTTGAAACCAAGTTAGATCATTCGAATACTCCCACGATCATCCTGTTCTGCTAAATATTATGTAAAGATTTTCAGTTATGCTGTTGAACGTGCTTAACGTTTTTACACTTTTTCATTCTTCTCTGAATATTTATCCATGTTCGATAATTACCATATCTTAAACTGAGATTGGCCACAACACTATTTAACACTGATGACATTCCTTTTCTTTTTCTTGTAATTAGAGGATGATATGTAAATATTTGTAAAATGTAGACATCCATTGGAGAGTAATTTTCATTATTACAATTAATATTCGCCATGTTTTAGCTTGAATTGATCACTTTATATATCACCATTACACAAATATTTTCGGAAGGTATTTTAAAAAGTGTTTTTGTCCTTACATGCACAGAACATTAACCCATAACGGGTGGGTGTGTGTGTGTGTGTGTGTGTGTGCAATTTTACGCCTCTTTTAACAATATTCCAGCAATATCACGGACGGGGACACCAGAAATTGGCTACACAGAAATGGTTGTACACATGTTGGAAAATCAGACCCGGGACTTCGGCGTAACGATCGAACTACAGACTACTCCACCGTCCATAGTACAGTGATCACAATGAATGTTTGTTACTGCAACACCTATAAGTCAAGGTTAAAATACCGTCCCACCGAAACCTATGTATGTCTACTCTCTCTAATTATTTATCCACTAATTTGATGATATTTAAGCATGGTAACTAGTGTGCAGCGCTTCATGTGACCCATCTGTCATCAAAGTAGCATAACACGGCACTGCCATACTGTTGTAGGTTGTGTTCTACATTGAACTAATAATCAACTTAGAATTTTAAACGCGAAGGAATTCTGAAATATTCAAAGTATTAGTCAGCAGCGACAACTTGTGTGAAGCATATTTCTGGTGTCCCCTGCAGCCAGTTTCCTGTAATATTGCGGAGTTAACCCGACTGGTTCACTCCTTAAGTATAAAAAAATATCAGTATTCACAATTTTCAGCTACACCGAAGGTTGGTGTGCATTTTGTTTGTTTTGCATTCTGTTCGCTAAAACTATCCCAATTAAATCAAGAAACAACAAAGAATTGTCAAACGGTTAATAATAAATCATTATAGATCAATGTAGTCTAACATGATTTAATTGCAGTATATATCATATCTTTCAAAATATTTCTTTACTAAGTTGGACTAATCAATGTTCTAGACGCTTCCTTACAACTCTTGATCCCAAATAAATATTGTAACAGTTACGTTCACCTTGGCCATCTACTGAACCCTGATAGAAATAATGCAATACAATTACACTGTCAGTATTTTTCAACATAATACTGGGACGGTGGGGTAGCCTAGTGTTTGAGGAGTTCGCCAGTCACGCCGAAAACCTGAGTTCAATTCCCCTAATGTGTACAATGAGTGAAGTCCATTTCTAGTGTCCCTGCCGTGATATTGCTGGAATATTGCGACAGGCGGCGTAAAACCATACTCACTCAGTCAACATTATGCTGCCAGACACCAATATCGAGTGGTTGTACTGCCGTACTTCGTTTGTCATCGCTCTTTTTCATATGTAACATTGTCCAGTATGTCCTAATCTAACCGCACTTGATATTAATCACTCACCTAGCAATACCTCGAAATCTGCTCAAAGCGAATTCTGTCTAATCTACTAAAAAGTAAACTACAGCATACACAATGTCTTTGAATCTTTGAGTATCATTGTTTCTTGTTTCTGCATTTCTGTTGTTGTACTGACCCCCGCTAATCCGAATCCCTGTCACAAGCGGACTAAACTTTCATTCCAACAAAGGTCATGTCTGGATACATTCAAATTACCTCCAACTAAATAGGACAAACCTCACTAATCCGAACATCTGTTGAAAACGGACAAAACGTTGTTCCCACAAAGGTCAATTCTGGATACGTTCCAAGGACCTGACTAAACTGAACACACGGCACTAATCCGAAGCCGACAAAACTTTTAGTCCGACAAAGGTCAAATCTGGATGCATTCCAAGGAAATCTGACTAAACCGGACAAACCTTCCAAGGGTTATATCATGTTCAACTGTATGCACTGGTCGCATGTAGAGCTAAAGTGTCAAACAAATTGTGTCAAACAAATTCAGCAAGTGAAAAATGGCTGAACAACATGCAGAATGTTGTGAGACACGAGTTAATAGCTGAATCCCAAATAGAATCAAACAGCAGCCATACACTTTCAGAACTGTACAATAACAGTCAACCTTTGGCCCTCGTGATCGTAACTTGGAGGATTTCCAGCGCATGTTGACAACTGGAAGGTAGAGACATTGTCTATGGCTTCCGATCATGCGTCTTATCATATGTGTTCCATGCGTGGCATTGTTTTAATGTTCTTAACAGTATAGGGGCGGGGGGATGGCCTAGCGGTTAAACCGTCATACCGAAGGACCGGGTTCGATTCTCCACATGGGTACAATGTGTTATTCCCATATCTGATGTTCCCCGCCCAGATGTTGCTGGAATTTTGTTGTAAGTGGCGTACAGCTATACTCACTTTTAACACTGTAAGTTTCGACTGTATAACTGCCGTCTATATGTAATTGACTCTGGGACGGTCAAACAAATGGTTAATATTATCAGTGACATATTCACAGGCCCAAAATATCTGATGAGTTATAGAATCACTCGTTCACAATCCATCACAGATTTTCCAGAACTGTATACCGGTGTCATCAATGCAACAGACGAATAACTGGGTTAGAATTGATCTTCAGCAATGCTTGTGGTAAGACGCGACTGACGGGATCGGGTAGTCCTACTCGCTGACTTGGTTGACACATGCCATCGTACCCTGACAGCCTTGATCAATGCTCATGCACCACTGGATTGTCTGATCCAGACACGATTATTTACAGACAGCCGCCATATGTCCAGGAACTTGTCCAGGAACTCCCAAATAAGCATGATTGAGTTTCGCAAAAGCAGGTTCGTCAATAATGTTAAGTTTATATCTCCTTTATCTCTATTTAAGTAGACATTGCTATGCGTTACCTTTATTGTTCCATTCTGAAGACAATAAAGGGTCATTATTTGAAAATCGATCTTTATTTATAAAGTAAGTCAGACTGATAAGCTTGATTGAACCCTAAATAAGGCAATCGGTTGGAAATCAAAGAAGGGTTGATGGTTGCACTGTCCGCTGTAACGATGGTAACCAGTCTAAATAGTTCGAGAACTATTCATGACATTCTTGGGAAGCAGATAAACAAATACACAAACGTATTGTGATCTTGATAATCAGTATTTTCAAACGAATGCTAAGTCTGCGTTCCTAGGAGACAAGAGAGCTGAGTATGATGTCTATATACATGTAAGTCAATGTCAGTTTACATAACCATGAATCTTATTCATTATCATAACAGAATATAATAAAGCACATATCTATACAACTAGTGCGTTGGTATTTGTTTCCCTAGATCATTTGTCGCATCGTGTTATCAATTTCAACTCCCTGAAGAGTATTTAACTTTAAGTCCACAGCTGGGTGGACTGGTCACAGGACTTTGTCCACGTTTCTGTCCCCGCAAGGTTTTCACACCTACACCTCAACCTCGCTGGATCACTAGCCTGGCTCTGTAGCCAGCTCGCCCACCGCGCCCAGTCTAACATTTGCAATAACGACGTGAATTCTGGTTAGAGACTAATTAACAACGACGAGAGTTCTATGGATAAACAACTTCTTTAGTATTAATACGAGCGGCGTTTCGGTGTAGCTACTTACACTGTTATCAAGCCTACGATAACTATACCGATATGACGCTCATAATCAGTTTTAGAATTGTATCTCAGTAGAACTCTCCTCATTGTTCCTCACACCAACTTCAAAACGAGACATAATACTTTGTGTTGTTTCCTTTCTTTTTTCATTCTTGCGTTTTCACCATCAGACTTATCAGTATCAATTTATTCTCAGTGACAAGAGGTTGCTTTAATTGCTTCACAACCACTCTCGCCCATTCCCACCCCCAACCCTAGCGCCTCTTCAGCCACTGGACTGATACATCACGGTACACAATGGATACTTACACTGTATCTGTACTTACATTATCCCCTAGCCGAGCTGATGCCACCATTTTATCCAAACATTGATTGATTAAGACTGAGGCACTGATACATCAGCTTTATTGTTTCCAGTATTTATTAAATACTTAATAAATCCTCCGTGGAGGCCACTTACCTATAACAATGGGGTAGAGTCCAGGTCGTGTTGTATAATAATGCAGCATTAGACATCCGTCGGTATGAGACTCACATCTGAAATCAATAATATTATTACATATAAATTACTGAGTACATATACATATAACGAGGTCAGGCTGAAAGGTCCTGAGCTTTACGTGGAGATTAATCCTCCCTAATCAGCAACCGGCTTCTTCTTGGACTGGGAAAACGTCCTGACGTTCAACGGAAATGACGTCATATGCATGTACATAATCTCTCTCTCTCTCTCTCTCTCTCTCTCTCTCTCTCTCTCTCTCTCTCTCTCTCTCTCTCTCTCTCTCTCTCTCTCTCTCTCTCTCTCTCTCTCTCTCTCCAGGATTTGGGGAAGAGGTGAAAATGTATGGAATATCCGAAGATAGTTAGATGTTAGTCGCCTCATACGACATGCTAGACTTCTAACCAGGATTCTCGTGGATTCCAGTAGTTAATATGATAAGCGTCGATCCATTGTATGGTGCCAGTCTGTAAGTAATCGAGTCTAGATCGGAAAATTCCATGATCAACAGCATGAACTTATAGGATATTAACCGAGCTTCCCCTTTCATATCAAGTTTATGTCCCGAGTGAAATAATTTTGGTTTGTCACGAGCTTTAGAAGGGGAACGAGATTTGTATCCTATTTATTACCCACGTCCTAAAAAGTGAAAATATCGTTAAAATAAAGCAATGTTTTGCTTTCCTATCTGGAACAATGTAACGCGGATTAATACAACATATTGGTGACTGGAATGTCAACCGCTTCACTCCAGGAAAACGTACGTTGCGTAGAGGCAATGTATTTCCTATACGTGGCCTAATCACAAGAGAATAAACAAATTAAGACAGAATCAAGTCGTAATCAAAATTTAATTCTTTTCAGCTGAGGATTTGTTTTCAAAAGCAATAATGTAATTCATCAAAACATTTGCGAAGTGTAAATATTTTGAACTTGACTACGTGACCTAAATCTAGCCTGAACGTTAGTCGGCCCAGAAAATTCTGGGGAGCATTTAGTTGGGAGCGGCAAACTCAACAGCAAAGATGAATGTGAATAACAGGGAACTGTATGTCTCAATTAGTTGAGCTTAATGTTCTTCATCGGAGGACGAGTTACTGTAAATAATTCAGCGACGCTTTGCGCAGGATGCCAGTGACGCCTTCTCATCGCGACTTGGAATTCCCACTTGTCGAGATTCGATGTTTATGTTGAAAACTCCACCGAAAATTGGGTCTGAAAACACAGCCTACAACCTCGAACGAAGACGATTTCAAGCCTATTGTGTTCAGATTCTGGGAAGTGCTTTACCGCGGGAGGCATGTCAGTGACAATATGTTTTTTGCGGGAGGACGCGAATGGATGCGGTTGACAGTGGCAGTGATAGAGATACAAGAGCGTCGCTCGTCTTTTTGATGTTGTGTGTTACTGTGTTGTCCTGACAACATACACGCAGAAGGTATCCAATCTCTTGATAGCATTCACAACTCTTCCAACCAATTGTCCGTCAATTTTGACGAAATCAATAACTTTTACGGGCGACGCCATATTTGTTAACACTCATGAGAGGCCTACTAAATGTATTTGTTTACGTATTTTTATAGATTGTTCTATTCCGTTTTTATTACAGAGACGTGAGTTATCATAGATTTGAAAATAATGGTTGTAAGCACAATAAATGAAATAAATTTTATCTAATTCCATAGAAATGTTTTCGTTTTACAAATTACATGCTCTCAGGTGTGAAAACTTGAATGAAAGTCATGAATGGAATGAGTGATGAAAGTAGTACCAGTAATGTCAAAGATCACCTATTAGCCAATCAAATCACTCGAAGGTGTTATGACACATATGTGTCATAACACTTTGTTATGAAACACCTTTACGAAGTACCACGTGGGTAATAAATCGGTTTACACAACTGGGACACGATGGCATGTGTCAACCAAGTAAGCCTAACGTTACAAGTGGCATAAAGCAGAGAGCAAGAATGGCTGAAGATCTATTCTAACCTATATCTTCGTAGTGTTTTTCATTAACAGAAAATATATACTTCAAGAAAGATACTATTTGGTTCGTTAGTTGCTATTTGTAATCAGGGGAACCATTGTAAATGATGTTCTGTACATTTCTCCTAATTAGGCTCAGAACACAGTCACACTTTGTCACAATCACATGACGCACTTTGAGTAGATTAATGTAGAAAGCTGTAAATCGCCCATTGATTTACCGAAGACTGCCTAAAAGGAAGGCTACGTGCTAATGTACCATGCAAGCACATTTCTGACCTGGAAGACCATTCTTTATGAGCATTTATATGCATAATACCTCCATTGAAAATCTAGACAGCGAAAGGCGATTATTTTTAAAGAATTAAATATGAGCATACAAATTGTTGACACATTTTACCGTGGGATAGAGTGAACTATTTTATATATTTCATTTCATGATGGATAGATGTTTCATGTTGCATTTAATTTATTATATACTTGACATTTTAATTTTTAACATTTGGTTCCTTTTGATTCCTTCTGGTCCAAATTTTCACGAATGTCCACATGAAAGAACATTGACTCAGTTTTCTACGGGCATTCCTTTAGATCTTAATTTAGATACAGTCAAACTTTAAAGAATGATTTGTTAGATAATTTATGTACCCTCATATAAGGAATGTACATATCATATATGTATCATCTTAGTTCATCTTTCATAAAATCAATTTAAATGGACCTGCTGTATTTACAGTGTAGAATAAAACATGCCTTGGTGATTCGTTATGGCTTTTCATGTACTGATATCTTCCAATCACTTGTTGATGTATTGCTGTTTATTATTCGTTAAAGCGCGTTTGGGTTTGAACCTCCAGGTGGCTCAGCCACAGTTGTACCTACTCACCTAAAGGATGGCGCCTCTATGTTCTTGTAGCTGAGAGCCAGTAGGGAGTGGAGCGAGTCAAGGTTCTGGATGAAGCTTTTCATGTCTCCTCCTAGTGTCTTCAGCATCTTGTCGTAGCCATGGCGAAGACAGTAGATGACGAAGTAATCGCCAAACGCCTCCAAGACTGCCTCCAAAGACAGATCTGACAGACAGATGAAGTGATACTGGAATACAGTTCTTTGGGCTGAAGTCTTTACTAATTTAAATTAATTTACAACTACGACTTCCGTCGTGACTACTTCTAGTACTGCAACTATTGATACTAAAGTACAGTCGGAAGTAGGAAAACACTGTTCTTAGGCTGTTACTCTGTATCCCTAATTTATCAAATTTACACAGTTGCAAATGCCTCGAAATAACTCACATCGGCCTAACTGGGTAATCAGTGGGATGCGTTGTGTTGTGTCCAGAAAATCATGTTTACTCGTAAAAGCCGAAAAAAATACGAATAGCTGCTGACAATAGATCAGACTATAGATGGCAATTAGGTCGTTCAGCCAGGTATGATGACGGACCGTCCACTCACCTGTCATGAAACGCATATGCTGCCTTCAGTCACAAGGGCTCATCTCAAAGAAATTTTATGCTTTCTCATGTGCGTTGAATATGTCTCATCTATTGATTAACATCTCACGTATCTTTCTTTTATAAAGTTTGTGTTGAGAGATGTAAAAGTGTGTCATGCCCACAGAAATACTTAAATCGGTCATCGTATCAAATGTCCCAAATATTTAGGTGTCATGACCCCCGAATGATAGACAGGACTTGATATTATTCGAAATTGTTATGACATGCCATTTACCGTTTACCCTAAGGATTATCTTTTCTCAGCTGATATCTCTATCCCTCTATCCTGACCCCAACCACTGTTGTCTGTGACACCTCGTCCTGACACATCGTTTGAGGGGACCTCTCCTACCTGTCTCTTTTCATAGCGACAGTGAGACTCCTTGGCAGCTACATCCTTAATAGTTTCAGTATTAAAATTATTATTTTTTACGCCAGCTATCGTTTATCTCAGTGCATTCAACTGCATGCATACACAATGAAGCTGAGTTTAAGTTTATGGTGGGCATTTAAAAAGGCTCCATTGTCATACAGTATCATCGCACACTATTTTTCATAGAGTCATGGTCTGTTATAAATAAGATTCTGAAGCATTGATCACATCTGTACTCCTTAGTAAAGTCCTTTTTTTCTACGTTTTCTATCTCCCTACCACTGAGCCTGTAGTTACGCCGAACTTTGTGTAACAGATATTCCACTTTCATGTATTAACTACATAAATTTTAGATATAAATGCGAAAAAGAAAAAAATACATTTTTCTCTATTTCCGACAGTACTTTGATACTAATTCCCGACCCGTGAAGGTCCGGGATAGAATAGGTCTTCGGCAACCCATGCTTGCTATAAAAGGTGACTCTGCTTGACTTAAGAGGCAACTAACGGGATCGGGTGGTCAGGCTCGCTGACTTGGTTGGCACGTGTCATCAGTTCTCATTTAAGCAGATCGATGCTCATGCTGTTGATCACTAGACTGTCTGATCCAGACTTGATTACTGACAGACCGCCGCCATATGGCTGGAATATTGCTGAGTGCAACGTAACACTAAACTCACTCACTCACTCAATACTAATTCCTACTGTGCCATTTTTCTGCCGCTTCGGCTACTCCTAGATTAGTGCTCCTATTAGAACTACCACGACTACATTGTTGCAATTACCAGCAACAGTAGATCCGACGGTTAGGACTGATCCTCCGCAACCAATGCTTGTAAGAAACGACTAACGAGATCGGCTGGACAGATTCGCTGACATGGTTGACACATGTCATCATATCCCAACTGCTTAGATCGATGCTCATGATCTAGGCTCGATTAAGTAGAGACCGCCGCCATAAATTCACTCACTCACTCACTCACTTACCAACAAGACCACTGGTGCTACTACTACTCCTACATCGCCTACTACAACAAGGGCTACTAATAATAACACTAAGAGTCCATTACATAATGGCCCCAGTTTGAGTGAAAATTACATTTTTGAGACATTCGCTCACTGACGCCAATGTTCATAGTATCGATCACTTGTTTGCACAAACGGAACTTGTACAGGAAATCGTAACAAAGAATAAACTAATTTTCGGGTATCAAAAGTTACGAAAATGTAACTATTTCTATGTATAGATATAAACTAAGCGACAAAAAACAGAAATAGTTCATTCCGCCCTTCCATCATTGACTCCATCTCCACGTTAAAATATTCATATGTGTTTTCAAACTATGTTCCATTGTCCCCAACTGCAAGAGTGAGTCATTTACTTCTGTACTGTTTGATCATGCATAGAAGTATCAGATGAAAATTGTGTGATGTTATTTCATAATCACACAATCTATTCGATGTGTATTACTTTCTGTCTGAAATGTGAGAATTTATACACTGGCTTGCAATTATGAGCGAAATGTTCCAGCTTGGATTTACAGCGGGCGAGTTAGTTTTACGCTGTTTCTACAATATTCCAGTAACATCACGGCGGGGGACTCCAGAAATGAGCTTGAATCACTGTACCCACGTGGGGCATCGAACCGTGGTCTTCAATGTTACCAGCAAACGCCTTAACCACTAGGGTACCCCACCGAAGCCTTGGATTTAGAAAGAAGGAGTTAACGTTATGACTTATATTACAATATTGTCATAAGGCGGTTCTGAATGCCCACAGCAGTTAGACTATCTGTTAACTTTGTTCGGTTTGGATGACATTGCAAATACTAACATCTCTAAACCAACGTCCACGAAAACATACTTAACTGCTTTAATCAATCCGCGCTGATATACAACAAATATTTGCTATATTCAGATGCCGTGGTCTTGGATTATGAATATTTACCAAAGAAGACAAATTCGTCGGTGTTTAATCAACAGATAAGACGCGTGGTTAATGGCATCAATATTGAATTTATCAATCTCAGTCATTATTATTCAGAACATACTTCCTGAAGGCCAGAGTGACACTGGAGCAAGTATGTTAGTTTTGCCCTGTAGATAACCAGGGCACTAGCAGAACGTATTGCTAATGCCTGGGACCTCCACATCCCCATGCAATCAGCTCTCAGGGCAAAGGGTCCCCAAAGACAATGAATATGCATATATTTGACAGCGACATCTCTATCTCACCCCTGTTTTAAAGTCATGTCACACTTCTGCCCTAAAACGGCTTCAGGAAGAGAGTGTGTAAATCGATCCTTATGCATTTCCAAAAGAAGTCTGTTTGACAGGGTCCGTAGTTGATGGATGGGGGTCAACGATATGGCAGTGTAATTTGAAGGAAAGTAATGACAATGTGTGGTTTATTTGAGCAGGAAGATGTGATGTTTGAAAAAGATGATGGAATCAGACGGCCGAGACATTAGAAAAGTTTGAGACTGTTTTAGTCAGTGAGCGAGTGAGTGAATTTACGCCGCTTTTACCTATTTTCCAGTGATATCACAGCGGGGCACTAGGAATAGGCTTCACACATTCTGCCTATGTGGAGAATCAAATCCGTGTTTAGCGTGACGTGCGAACAATTAGTCACTAGTCTACCCCACCGCCCCCAAGGCGGTAATCGCAAGAATGAGCGAACAAGAAGAGAGTTCTACTGCTTATATGTCAGAAACATCAGCTGAACGACCCAATCTGGAGTAAAAGAGGTAAAAAATGCAAACTGGGGTTCGAACCCACAGTTATGTGTTCCTTTGCACCGGGAATGGTCACTCGTTTCTCAAACCACATCAAACCTCTCGTTTCTGAATATAAGCCCCTGCTTCTGTCTGGTGTCAAGCTCACTTGTCAAAAACCCTATTATCCGTATAACCGCCCCGTGTTTGTTTCAAAGCGGCATGAACCACAGCAAGCTCACTCACTCAAATTACTGTCACTCATATGTTTACAAAGGCTGGGGTGGTGTGGTACCATATCAGATAAAGCGTTCGCTCGTCAAGTCGAAGAGCCGGGTTCGATTCTTCACATGGATATAATGCGCGAAGCCCATTTTTGGTGTCCTCCGATATTCCTGGAATATTGCTAGAACCGGTGAAAACTAAACTCACAGATCTTCACAGTAATATTCAATTAATCATGTCACTTTTCTGTTTATGGGACATGAAGACGCAATTGCATATGTGACATACAATTCTACCAGGACTATAGTAAATCGTGGATTGTGATTGGTTAACCAAAGTCATCCACAGGTATTTAATCACGTTATATATTTCTAATTTTTCGACATAGTATGTATTGTTTTTGAGCCTTAATAGCACGGTTAAGGTAGAATAGAGATAAACCTTGTGTGCTGGGAATTAGAGGTATATAACGAAGTTATAATGTTTAAATGTTTAAAGAGCTGTTATAATTTCGTTATGTACCTCTGATTTTCCAAAACAGCATGTTTACCTCCTAACTATTCATGAGATTGATTCGTGTTTATGTAAAACAGAAAAGCTGGAAGATCATATTATTTTTTCCATGTATCTCTGTAAGGAGATGGTTTTCGTCAAGAATCGTGTAGATCCTTACTGGCATCATCGTTGTTAACGCGGCACTCGACAATATTCCGGCTATGTGGCGGCGGCCTGCAAATAATCGAGTGTATACGATGCAATCCAGTGATCAACAGTTTGAGCACCGATCACCCCCAAATTGTATACAATGACATATGTCAACCAGGTTTGCTTGCGAGCCTGACCATCCGATCCCGGGTTGCTGAAGACCTATTGTTACCCGGATGTTCACGGGTCTCTTTCCATGGTTTGGGGGAAACAGTTCTAAGATGAACAGTTACGACATGTTGAGTCGTATAATGGAATCTCACCTAGTACTGTAGACACTGCTCCGATGAGTTGGAAGGTGAGCTTGTCTTCGTAGCGGTAGAAGACTAAGAAATGGTCGTGTTCATCAAGCCCAGATTCCTCCCTGCAACAAATATGGGTTGATATCAGATCAGATTTCCTCATGTCGTATAATGCTTGTATGGTAGCACTGAGGGGCCATGTAGAGGAGTGAAACCAGTGGCTTATAGTTCACACGAGATGCTCACGCGTGCGTTCGATGAAAGGGACATGAAGAGATTGGTTTGGCTTGGTTGTTGTTTAAGGCCGCACTCTTCAATATACGGGTGCGGTCTGTCTAATCGAATCTGGACCGGACAATCCAGAGATCAACAGCATGGGCATCAATCTACGCCATGGGGGATAAGATGACTCGTGTTAACCAGGTCAGCGAGTCTGACCACCCTTCCCCCTTAGTCGCCTCCTACGACAAGCATGGGCTACTGAAGAGCAATTCTAACCCAGATCCTCACGGTTCGGCGTGAATAGAAGGGGGATAATATATATCGTCAATACGAAATACATAAATGTTCATACGATATTGTACACAATGCACATCAAATGAAGAGCAATGATTCGGGAAAATAGATATTAGATACTGTGCTCAAGAAACATGTTAGTGTGCACAAGCTGTAATAAAGCGAGCGAATACATCACTTATACCGCAACCGGAAACTGTCCAATCTATCTGCAAACTACGGAAGTGCCGAAGGATTATGAAAAGGAGATAAATATTATATATCGTGCAGATCCTAAGCATTCACGAGGCGTAACAAACACAAAAGATAGTTCATATCGTGCATACGGAATACCGAAGTGCTAACTACACAATCTAGAAACGGGACACATAAAAGCGTGCCGAGCGCACGTGCTTCCGTGCACTGAGAAGAAGTGTTGTCATTATCCGTTTGACACCGTATTGCAATACCACCTTCCAATTGCTCATTTATATGGTTTCAACTCTGGTATCCATTTTTTTAGGCCCAGTGGAATTTGTTCCAGCGAAGAATCGGGATTCTGTGGAATTGATCTTTCATATTTATTCAGTTCCGTCAAGACAACCTTTGCAAACTGCCGTACACAAATAAAATGCCATTAAACCGCCACAAAATAGATTGCAATAATACACAGATGTTGCTCAGAAGTACATTTGTGGCAGCAAATTTCAGCGCAGATGTAATTACTAAATTGACTGCCGCCGATGAAAATGAGAGTCGATGAATTAAAATAATAACGACTTAATAGAAATGACCATTATCAACAATAATTAGGACGGGAACTAACGATAACATCATACATCACAACTTCTGTATCTGTAATCTTTTCAAAGAATCCAAACTTTCAGAAATCGTGTTTTTCCTATTTTACTCAAAAGCCTTTCTTTGAAGAATCATGCATCATGTACCACTGCTAATTAGATTATATTATCTCAACCGTTGCTCTGAAGGGCCTTTGTGGGATAGCCAGTTTCAAAGCAGATGTATTTGCTTAATTGAATGCCCTCGGTCAAATGAGATACTGATACATTTAAATAATAAAAACTATGGAAAGTGATTATGATAAAAATAATAAGGACGACATATGATAAGGAACATCACTTCTCTCTCTGAATCACAGGAAAAGCTGCAAAATTTCAGAAAATGTTTTTTCCTATTTAACATTGTACGAGGTATTAAATATTCATTCATTGTTTGTGTGTAGCAACAATCTGTGTTATTATAATCTCATGAATGTTGAGATTCATTTATACTTTTGAACAAGAATTTCCTTATAATCCGAAACGAACCCTGCCAAATATCTTTTACCAATAACTTTTCCCTGTTTTCTTCCTCATCTCGACAGCCTGGAAAAAAGTCCGTTACGGTTAAAACGACATTGCGTAATGATCGTGTGAGTTGAGATCTGAAATTTGCACTTCGGCTAATTTGAGTGTTATAACATTAAGTGTTCAAAGTATCAATACATTAGTGTAAGTCATGTAAGTGATTCTTTTGAGACAGTTATGGTGTCCCGAATGTGTATGTTTTCGAGTCCGGTCAAGACAACCTGGTACGTCTTATAAGAAAATGATTCATAAGACAAAAGTGCATTTTAGGCAAAAGAATTGTCTTATTTCAATAATCAAATATTATTTTATCCTATTTTTGATTGGAATACAGAAATGTAAAACCCGTAATTTGATAATACATTATGTATGCATGCATGTGATTATTAATCGGCAACCTTACATTTAAAAACTTTCTCTTCAAAACTGAATATTACTTTTGGATTATGTCCACACTGCAACATTCGTATTCCCCCGAATATTTAGACCTCAAATCGAGTAGTTTTCTTACACCCACTTGTTTCTCAGGCGTGAGAGACAACCTCTTACATTAGATTGACTTTACGTATTTCCAAGATAATCCGTCACCGACTAAACCTGTAGGGATTGTTATCAATAGTCATACGCGACATTGATCGCCTAAAAACAATCCACATTTGAACAGTTGGAACCAGAGCTTTGAATGCGTTCTATTTTCCATTTTGAGATAAAGGCATTTCGGCCCTTCTTTCCTAATACAGAATACAAGGAATATATTGAATATGGAAAAAATCAAATTCGATCGGGACAAAACGCAAATACCATCGGCGGGATCAGAGCTAAACCAAAAAGTACATATCTTAGGTAAAGGCTGAACAGACAACATAAAAAACCAAGCACTTGCTTACTCCGTAAAACCCTCCCACCTATACACATTGTACGTCCTGAATACGTGTTTCGTTATATCTCTTCCAAGGAAATAGTAATACGACTCCCTTTTCCAAATGTGTATTCTCTATGTGTGCCTGACTACATATGAATCAGCACCTTCGACATTTTTTTAGAGACACTGAGTAGTCAACACAATGTGAAGATAGTGGATGTCTCGAGTTACACAGTTGTTTATGTTTAATTTCTTGTCCAGTTTTACAGCCCCTTTCAGACATCTTTCCAAAGCTACTGAAGTAATACAGGTATCAATCATTACCAAGGTTGTCGATCTGATCTAGAGCATTGGCTGGAGAAGAACCCAATCATTGACTCGAGTCTCCGACCAGCACCGGAATTGGCACTCCGGTGTCACATTACGGCTTAATTGGAATTGTCATGGGATTATGAACAGCTTTTGACCACTGAATGGACATCTTGTGACCAGTCTTTGTGTAGCCACGAGTGACCCATGTGTCAATATTAGGCAATAAATTACCGTTTCTATTGGATTCAGAGAAAGTGGACTGTTTCACGCCTGAGAGAACAATCTTTGTCCACCGTTAACCTAATGAGGTTCGCTACAACGCTCCGGCGCTTCCTTATTCCCTGTAACATGATTCTGCAAGATTTATACATCTACATTGAACAAGAAGAATCTAAATGCTGAATAATCTATTAGTGCTTCCGGAGCCAAGTGGTTTCTTCAAGAGGATGCCACTGGCGGACCGTCATGAGCAATTCTTGCGTTTCGGTCAATATCAAAAGCTTGTTCGTCTGATAGTGAGTGATTAATACGAGATAAGCCGGTTGAAACTAATGGATTTTTGGCCGCGTGGCTAGTCTCTGTGACGGCGGAGCTTTCTGAAGCATCCTTATTCAATACATCTTGAAGAAATATGTCAGATGATACATACATTGTGTCATGTTCACGTTACGGCGTTGACGTTAATCGCTCGTCTATAGCTTGCTAGTTATACATTACGCTGATATAATCCCTCTGATTAACGCCTATGTGCGAATTTATGTAACGTTCCTTGGATAAGCAAGATATTCTCGTGCACCACCATCTTGCAGGTTCAGCTGGTGAGAACTGATTTCAGATGATGTTGATATGCAGTGTTTTTGTGAATAATGACAGACTCTGAATTATCACTAGTCCAGCAGTATAGTTAACGTTATGTTGCGTTAAGTTGCCTAAAACATCGTGCTGCTGTGTCGTGATGATGATGATGATGATGATAATGATGATGATAATGATGACGATGATGCAGAGCATATCATTATCATTATCATCATCATCATCACAACATCACCCTCATCACCACAGTCACCATCGTCATCATCATCATGCACGTAAATCAATTTACGCTCAACACAAAGGGCAGACAGTTTGCATCTTTTTTCCCGAATCAACGGATTTTCTGAGCTCCCTGGGGAGTATATACCTGGTTCGAATCTCCACCAGTATCATCAGAAAGAAGCTGTGGTTTTATCCGATCAGAATCCAGGAACGTCTGACGTGGTACGGGCTCCGAGCAACGTGAACGCATTTTTTGAACTTCAAGGATCGTATGAAAGTCGTTATCTTCTACTCGTTACCCACGGCGTAGGCGAGGAGTATCACCACGAGATTACCCATGCAGCCACATGGTTTGATGATGGCTCAGTAACAGTGTGGGGATGCTTTTATCGTGTGACTACAAGTTGGATCTTATTACAGTACCAGGTCACTGAATGGTCACTCGCGAGACACTGTGATAACCACCCCCTTGCCTGTTGTCCGATATTCATGAATGACAGCGTTACACCTCAACGCCATCAAAACAATTTACCATGGTCCACAAGAGGCTCCGATCTGAAGCTCATCGAAGATCTTTCCTCGCCACAACCACGCTTATATATTCTAACCATCAGAAGTTACTTACTACATACTAGCCAGTTTTCACCGACTCTCATAATTTATTGAACTCTTGACGCACCTTTTCAACGTTACGAATTTGTTTTACAAAACATCAGTTCATGTGTAAATAGCATCAACAGTATGGAATGTTTTGCAAAATCTAATTAAGAATAGCTGGCGGAAGTAAGTGGCTGTATTTACAGTAGTGACTCTAAACTTTTAATGGGTAGTATAGAAGTATGTTCAATATGCATCAGACATTTTACCTGACCTGTGGATAAGTATGCATTGACATGTTCATCCCAAATCCCCGACGGCTTAACATACATTACATGCAACCGTATGTGAACCATTACACACTTTAAATGGATCATATCTATTCCACTATTATCTGGAAAACTATGATCAGAGAGCGCGCAATATGTACTTACAGAACTTTCTGCCATATTTCCTTGCTAAATTTCTCCTGTAGCAATTCTCGAACCACACAATGGATCTGCCCGTACTGGAACAAAGAAACAGAAAATTACTTTATGTAAAATACAATTATGCATCATTTTATTATGTTTACGTATTGTTAAGACACAGTACTCCGAAACATACAAGCTGACGTTTAAAGCCTAATGGAGAAATATCGGGAACATACTGGTTGTATACATCAACACCAGCGTATTTTAATCTTCATGGAGTGACAGAGCCTGATAAGGAATGACATGGAAAAAACATTACTTTGGAATGCACTTTGAGAAGATAGCGTGGTGAGGCCAGATACCCTCACTCCTTTCACAAACACCCTTGTTGTCATGGATGTTCATACGAGTTCATGCAGGTAGCAAACGTACTGTAAGTCCCTATTATCGTCATTTACCTTTAGTTGTTGTAGCTTTACAGCCTGTTGTATATTACCCAGTTCTATTACAGAAGAGTAGGCCATCGGCTCAAACTACGTAGATTTCATTGTACGTGGCAAAGCATGGTATGTAGAGAATAAACTGATAATTGGAACATCTTAGATGCATTGCATGAACGATAAAGCTAACTACAATATTGTACAATCTGATGATGACATTAGAAGTTTTAGTTTAGCTATATTTGGATTGATACAATAGGTTTTAGGTAAATGGTTCAGCGGAGCTGTTTGCATTAGAATCCCACGATTAGATAATGGTATTCATCACAATATAAACTTCACCGCATTGTAAACATGATCTATCATTTCAATCTATATTATATACCTTTCAATTTCAATACGTAACCGGTGTGGAAAAATCCTAACGGAGCCAGTGCTTCATCAAACTCTGATGCTAATTATATTTAAATACGGTTCCCAAGAAAATCTTATTATGAGGTAAGAAAACGACATAGATTTGCTACCATTTTGAAGGCAACTATGCCAATTCTATTTATGAATACTTCTAAGCCGACTCACATATTCAGATAAAAACGATGTAGGAGAATTCACAAATTGCTATTCCCAAACAAAACCAAGAGCCAAACCGTACAACAGATCTCGACACTGAGAAGTTCAGTTAATTTTTCGTGATCGGAAGACTTTAACAAATTTATATTGTATAATTTTATGGTTGTATTATACAACAGTTTTACCTCAAAATCTGTGATACTCGGAGATTGAGCTTACCATAATATTTCATTATTTTTGCCACGATAAGGATGAAATATTGCCAATGCAAAAACACACATTCACGTTTTAGGTGAATGAATGAATGAATGAATGAATGAATGAATGAATGAATGAAAAAAAAAAACAGTTCGTTGCATCAGTCAGTTCGTCAAAAACGTTTATTTAGTGTAAATATGTTTTACAGCTATATTGTAATTTACCAGACAGATAAGTTTTCGAGGGATAACTAAGACCGGATATTCTCGGGGGTTGTCGGTGTGTGGTCAGAGCGTTTGCTGGTGATGTCCAAGTGATACTCATTGTTGGAGTCCACGTCGTGAAACAACACCAACGTGCGGACAAATAATAATGTTTTGTTATAGTAACATTATGTAACAATGTGTTTGAGCAGTGTTTTTGTTTGTTTGTTTGCTTTGTTTGTTTGGGTTTTTTCACTTACTTGTTTGTTTTTTAGCGACAAATATCTGTGAACATGTTGGTCCACGCGCGTTAGGTATTTTAAATCTAACTGCATAAATGGGATACGAATTTGTTACTCGTTTCATTGTGTCATATTCAGGAATATTAGCAGAACTTACATTAGTACTCTCACCGATACATTCAGCTTTATTTTTTAAACAAACCATATCATGTTAGCGAACGGTCCGTCGCTTGAAAATTAGTCTCAAATAACTGTTCTTCCTATTTTCCGAAATGTTTAGCGATAGTAAGTTAGATAGAGCATTTGCATCTTCAGCAACACAAGCTGATCATAAAGGATGACTAGGAAGATCTGGTGGTCAGGTCCAATGTTGGACGCATGCGGTATCCCTCTTGATTAGACCAAAGCTCATCATGGCAATCACTTGGCTGTATGGACCAGTTTAACCAGTTGTACACAGCGTCTGACGATGGAATTATCTTAAGTACACAACAAGCAAAACAAAATCATTTTTTCCCGCTTTATAATGATCACAAGGCGACTTGGTACCATACTAGTCACAGAGGCCAGGTTATAATGGTAAACTGTGTCAAGTGTATGAAGTAGTGCTGTGACGTGTGAAACGGATAACTGTGACGGGTGGGTAGTGAGTTGGACCCAGGTACCCGTCTAATACCCGGACACGATATGATTATGCGACCCACAGATTAAACAATGTAATAATATTATTCTTTCATTATTAAAAGGTTGTATTGTCCCTGCACTCTTAGACACAATTTACAATCACTTCTTTTGAACATAATACATGGCTAAGCCATTGAAGATTTCTCGAAATTTTGGCATCCGAGCTGTTGAATATATTGTCATTTCTTGCAAATGTAATGTCAAGAATTATGATAATGCACATCAGGGTCCAGTAGAGGGTGTGGTACCCGGGTAGAAGATTTGAACCTCTTTTTTGTAATATGAAGCCGTGTTGTTACCCGTCGTTATGATGGTGACTATTGGAAGAGGTGACCTGATTAATACTCACAGCATTCTATCAGATATGACCTGAACTCACGTAAACTACTCTTATAACGAACGCGAGGTAATGGATATACCGAACTGCTGGATATAACGAACCATTTCTGACACAAGTCACTTTTTGAGTTGAAATGAGTATCGCGAACGACGGTTACAAATTATGGTCCCTTTGAGTTCGTAATAAGAAAGTCAGCTCAATATGTCTGCATACAGAAAAAGACAAATTCATGTATGTAAATTGTGAAACTGTTTTGTGGGGCTTGACCTTTCTCGAGATATTAAACATAACAACATTAAGTTCCGTCTGTTGAAAAGATTCCCATCAAATGAGGAGAGTTGAAAGAAATTACTACATGATTCAACATGGAGCTGATATTTCGAAAGGGTAACTGGAACTCTCACTCGTATTCAGGTTTCACTCACAAAAATTAGCAAAATACTACTATGATTACACGTTGTACTGAAGAAGAATGTTGTCCTGTTCAGTAATTAGCTACCCAGCTCCGTGCACAGGTAGAATTTTGAAGCAGTAAATACTGAGAACCTCAAACTCATCCCGTCCCAAGATTATCAAATGAACAAAGCAATGAGAAGACACATGACACAGCTCCTTGGCATCAGCTCATGTGACACTTTCAATAAGATAAAAGACCCAGGCCATAATTACACCGGTTCAAACATTGTGAAAGTTTGGTTCATCCTCTGTGGCAACTACATAGCATTCCCCCTTCACAACTGACAATTATCCAGACTCTATTCAAAGACTGATTACCCCTTGGCAATATCCGCAGTCACAAGCATCTCCCTCCTAAATGCCTCTCAAAGAAGTCATTTCCCTGTTCCAACATGCTTCGGTGAGGGTCACATGAAACCCGTAATCCAGTTAGAAACAGAGGCACGCTTTGTTGTTATTTCGGAAATATCACCTTTAAAGGTAATTTTGTTTCTAATGCGTGTATACGAATATTTCTACGAAAACTCCAAACCGTACTTTTTTTCTGAAAATAATTTCATCAGCATTCCAGGCCTTGACATTTTGTGTTAGAAATGTAAAGTACAGTAAACCTTACACTTCACGTATGAGTTGATATCGTTCATTAAAGATCAAATTTCTTCTACAAGACTCCAATTTTCCAATAGTCTTTATGTCAAGCAATGTGATTTTCTTTCAGCTTCTGCCTTTGTTGTCTTCACTTCCCAACTGTGCAGCAACAAAGTCTACGTATCTTATGGATGACAGCTTCTCTATTAAACGATAACGCAAATCCAGCAACCCATACGCCGTCTTCATGGACATCATGACCATCAATTGCAGACTCCCTCAACAAGGGCAACACAGCCAGGTCAGCAACCACCTGACGTTCTTTCAGAGAAAGAGATCCAGACACCTTTCCAAAAGGTCTCAAACATCATAATGAAATTAATAAGTTGTAATCCATAAAGTATTTTGCCGTAACTCAATTTTTAAACAGTAACACGGCTCATATGCTGGCATACTCGCTCATGCGAGGATCAAAAAGAGTTAGCAATTTGTTTGATCAAGACGTCGATATCTGACGCTTTGTGGAGAACGTGTGGAGGAACCATCCAATTTAGTCAACATAATGTCCGACGCACTTTTGTGTTGGCGTTCGACCAAATGTCCACGTGTGAACAGTTGACAAGCCTTTGCAGGTTCTTTACCATGTTAGGACAGGCTACGTTCAACTCTTCGCGAACGCCAGATATAATCAATAAATGGTTTTGAGGAAAGCGGACAATTTTATGGATATGCAACTTCTTTTATCTGAACAGGTGATGTTTCGACATAGATTCTAATGTCGTTGTCAAGCAAGTCGTACATGAAAAGTAATTTGGGTGATTATACGATAGTGATAGTGATAATGATAGTGATTCAAATACAACTCAGTCTGCTTATTAAGAAGTGTGAATGGTTCTGAGAAAACGGCTTTGGGCGGAATTATTTTGATAATGGAAATATTTTCGATGTATTTTTGTCGTGTGTTTTAGCAGAGCTGCAACATCAAGGTTCCAGCAGCCATTTCGCAGCATGTGTCCTGAACATGAGGAAACTCATTTAACGTTTGTAGTGTAATTAAGTTTCATTGTAATCACTCCAGTGTTAAAGTTTGCACTGTAATGAAGACAGCAGAGGGAGACGTGCCAATTTACGTTTGTCAGAGGTACGTGATGTATACTGCCAGTTGTCCAACTTCTATAGTCGGTGGCTGAGTGGGTCAGATGATTGAGTGCATGTATTGGCGATTAGTTGTCTGGGTGAGAAATTGCAGTCCCACATATAACATAATATATTTGACCAATTTCTAAATGTCATTACGAATTCATATTTATACCATAAGATGTAATTATATTGCAATCGACGTGGCGATGGAGTTTCCATTTTCATAATAAATCTGTTTAATGCGGAACTGTTTTTACCTAACGCGCCGAAATTCTGTATACAGATTTCCCTTCCCTATGTGTGCCAGTAACCTATGAATCTGAGTTAAAATACATATCAGATCTGAAAACTGTTTTAGGTTTTCATCCACATGCATGTGGGTGCACCGGTTAAGTGAGTGACTTATTTTACTCCGCTTTAAGGATTGTTTCGGCAATATCACGGCGGGGAACACCAGAAATAGACTTGACACATTGTGCTATGTAGAAAATCGAACCCGTCTGTACGACGTGACGATCGAACCCCCTAAGCCTATGGGCTAGCCCAACGCCCCCTAGAACCATGAAAATCATGACACCGGTCATAGCATCTGCGGCATCATTTGTCATATCCTCACCCGAACATGAAAGCAAGAGAAAACATTCCATGTCAAGATCAATTATGTAGAAGGCGGTTCGTTGACACTTCGTCAATGACGCCTATAATTAAGATGGACAACATCCGTCCGTTGAAATACTCAGCGTCGTATTGTAATAACGTCTCATATATGACGTTCCCCGAACGTCACTTGTCAAATCAGCTTATTTCATACTTGAAAGAGTCTCTGTTTTTAAGTGGTAACTGGCAATGCGTCCGATGATTTAGTGGTTGAAAATCATCACACATTGACATTTTGTTTCGATTTGGAAATTATTGGCAAATCTTTTCATATTGCAAATTAAACATGACACTGTGCATATAGATGTTTGGAAGGGCATATTGCTGAAGAGCATATTGTTTGACCTCTTATCAGGCGGTGGTACTGCATCAGTTGTCCAAATGGATACATACGAAACAATGTGTCATTTGCAAGTTCCCAAAATTACTACAGAAAAGATTACCTCAAACCAACAATGAATGAGAGAGCAATGGTTTCCGGGAATTGGAAAAACTTTTCACCTTCTGCCCGCAAACGTTGATTCCCAAATCTACCAGACAGTCAGTTAACTTCCATCGAACATTGAAATTAATTACTGAGGTATGGCTCTGTTCCGTCCAAATGAAGCTCCCCATTCCCAACTTGATTTACTCGTTGTCATTACATATAATTGATGTCCACATTTCTAAATTGGCTCTGACGTGCTTGGTGTACTAAATATAATTCTGGTGTGAATGCATATATGCTTTCAAAACCAATCAGACGATCATGAAATATAAATGTTGCAATCGGTTTTCAGAAAGGATCAGCTTTGAAACATGATTACCCCAGTCAGACTGGTTTCGAAACTAAAGGCTGACTTTCCCAACAATCAAACAACATAGGCTACGGAGTATGAACAGTGTAAGTCCTGCATGGACGTTGGTCGCGGTCCCTATTGATTTCGGTACTTCATAATCATCAAAAGGTTTTTGATATTATTCCTTTTTCAGAATAACACACACAGTATATACTCTTACTTTAGTGTAGTATCTAGGATGACACAGAATGAGTCATATTTTTGACACAGGATTCAGAAATAATGTTTAAAGTTACATATAAAAATCACGCTGGGAGCAGATAACCCAGTAACATTGTGAGCAGTCCACAAAACAGGGATACTATGATATGCAGTAACCAAGTCAGTGAGTATAACCACCCTATCCCAGAAGTAGCCGCTTACGACAAGCATGGGTTTCTGAAGTCGAATATGTCGTCTACAATGTGATAAATGTTCAAGCGGTATATGCGTGCTTCCAACATTGCCATTAAGCATCCTTGTATTCGTTTTAGTGGTACTGTTAAACATGACAATCTTCCGACATTTGTTCTTCAAGTAAATGAAGATGAAAGCGACAAAAAGCATTTTTATGTCCATTGTACGATTCCGACTATATCATCCTAGGGTCGTTTGATAACTATGCATTGTTATATTGGAACAAAAGACATTTAGTGAGTTTTCCATGAAGCTTTCCTTTGATATTCTTCTGCAGCTTCTCATGGTGGTTATTAACCAGAAGGTTCCTTTGGAACACCGGAAAACCAGAGCCGCCTCCTTCATATTCTTTTTGTGCTTAGGAAAGGTTCCCTCTGCGATTTTTACTCCCTGCCTGACAGTAGCAAATCCAACAGCCATTCATGGTTACACATATATCAATATATTCAGTACTGTCATTGTTTAGTTACTGACGAGTTTCTATTTAGTATTTCGTTTGTTGTCGTCACGACTTTCTAACCGTATAACCGTGATCTTTAAATAATCGGGATGTTGACATGAACCTCGATCTACGCAACTGATACACGAGTTAATCAACTTAGTCAACGAAATGTACCAAAATCCAGAGATTGACATCACGAGCATCCATACACACAAATTACATAACATGACATGCATCAACCACGTCAGCGTGGTTGATAACAAGATTTGGCTGTTCGCCTCTTACAAGCACAGATTATCGAAGACCGGTTCTCATAGTTTTCTAACAGGAGACTGAAAAACTGGAACCCAGCGTGTTGTACCCTTTGACCATCATTCCGCAGAATGGTCTCAAGTCTCGCATCACAGATGTCTTCTGTGTTCGCTCTATGCCATGTTATGAGTGGTCGGCCACCTACAATCATGTCATGTATCCCTTCATGAGTTAAGTCGCGTATAGAACTTGCGTATGAAACTGCAATCCCTGTGAACGATGAACCATGAAAACGATGTACATTCACTTGAAAGTCTATAAATCGTTAATTCCAGACAGGTTCATAAGTGTTTTTTCAAACCAACTGCATCCAGTCTAACGAGTAACGGAGCATTTAATCAAGGCATACATATGTTCAGAGAGTGAACTTCGGTACTTCGGATAATCAGTTTTTCAAGGCCGGTTCAGATTCTAGGTTAACGTGTTCAGAGAAAGGATGATATTTTTTGGTGTGTCGGTTAATCAATTTTTCAAGACCGGTTCAGGTTCTAGGTTAACGCGTTCAGAGAGAGGATGATATTTTTTGGTGTGTCGGTTAATCAATTTTTCAAGACCGGTTCAGGTTCTAGGTAAGCGTTTATTTAATTATGTACGGTACATGTACCAGTTAAAGGTGCGCACCAAGCGTTGCATTCAAAATTCTGCTTAATCTCCCTCCAGGCTTATATTATGTTACTATTCAACGCTTGATTTGAAGGAAACTAATGTGTCAACATATTTCTACGTTTTACGGAGGTCTTCTTGGACTTCCTTCACATCGCTGACATATGAACATTTTTACCTAAATTGGAAACCTTGATTTTGATACATTAGAGCGAGAAACTCGGACACAGTGTGTAATTCAGTGTGATCTGTTTTCATCAACGGAGAACAGATGCAGATTTGAGCAACCTCTATCTTTAGAAAGTAATGCGCAAATGGGATTAGTGGAATAAATGTGCGGTATGTTCAAACTCTAAGCTGTGTTAAGGGTTTAGTTTCACAGATGTTCTTGAAATGAATGCTTGTTGTCAATTCCTATTCCTTCGCTTTTATTATTTCTTGTCAAGTATATTTCGTGATCCTCAAATTGCTTTATGGAGAATATGACAAAACTGTATGTAAATCATACGTATTTCGGTTTGATTATTTACAGACCGCATTCATATAGCTGCAATATTACAAAAAAAAACGTTATACGACATACCAGCCAAACTTCAGCGCTAATGTATTTGACTTCTCATCTCAACCATTACCTCTTCAACAAGCGCAGAGAAGAAGTGAGCCTCAAACAATTTGAAATATTTGTTTCTTAATCTGTTCCAACAAAGCAGCAAACTTACGTACGTTTGAACTCTTCCAGCTCATTCGGACATATTTCAAAAGACAACATTGAGAGGGTTTTCAGTCAATTTAGATGACTCATTTGTTGTCCCCGAGGGTAAAGCAGTCAAATCCTAGAACTACTGAATTTGTTTCTGTGCTTTCATATTTATATTAGTATCAAAGAAAGTGCAATGCTTAATGCCTTTATCTGCCCAAGGCTGTTGACAACGTGAAGCCCCATCAATAACAAACATGAGTTCAGTCGTATATAGAACTTATAAATGCAACCCCTCTGAATTATCCAAAGCGAGAATTATGTTGTAAACCACAAAACGCTTGAGAAGTACAGTATGGTTCAAAATTATTGAGAATAGCTAAAGCATTTCATATTATTAAACGAGAAAAAATCAGATAAAATTGAATGTATTGTGAAAGTGAACTGACCTTTTCATGTTGTGTAGGTAACAATTTAATATTTTATCAAGTCTCCTTGAGCTTCACGGCACAGTCTAAGACGGGTAGGCATACTTCCTATCAGAGAGGTTAGTGTTTCGTGAGTTATGCTGTCCCAGTATCGGACCACTTCTCTCTTCATGTCTTCAATTTTTGTCAACCCCTTTTGATTCACACATTCCTTCATCATCCCCCAAATGTTCTCAATGGGATTTAAGTCAGGACTGTATGCAGGAAATGGTAATGCAGTCACATTTTTCTCCTGAAACCACTGCTTGGCATGTTTTGCGGTGTGTTTAGGAACATTATCTTGCTGCAAAATCCAGTCATTTCCATAAAACACATGTGCACTTGGAAGGAGAAAATTATCTAATATGTTAGTGTAGCGTTGACTTGTCAGATTTCCCTCAAACACACACAGCGGGGTCGTTCCTAGTAAGGATATCCCTCCCCATACATGAAACTTTGGGCTGTATTTAGGTCGTCGATACAACGGTGCTGACGCAGACTTTGTCCATATTTTCACATTATTGGGATATACCCATATTGAGCTTTCATCAGTAAAAATCACATTTTCCCAGTCAAAGTTTTTATGTGCCAAACACCACTCAACACGCCTGTCTTTATGTTCTTGTTTCATGAGAGGAGAAGGAATTCCAGTCTTTTTCTCCCATCCAAGATCAATCAAATTTCTTCTAACTGTAGATTTTGATACAACTGTTGATCCCCTTTCTATTATTTTATACCTGATGTTGGAGATGCTTGCCCTTTGCTTTTTAGACGCTAAAATTCCCAGCCGGACGCGATCTGAGAAGACCAATTTTCTGGGTCTCCCTGCTCCTTTCTGGTGCCCAAAATCCTTTCCCTCTTTAAAATTCTTCCAAATCCTATACACAGTAGAAAGAGGAGTTCCTGTTCTCTCTGCCAATGTATTTACATCATCAATTCCTTGATTACACAACTCAAAAATCAACCTTCTTTTATCTTCAGCAGACATTGTTGACAGTGCTGAGGAAAATGACGTCTGCTACAAATTCAGGGGAGGTAACTCTAATTGTACTATACTCAGTAGGCCAAGATGAGTTACCTCCCTTATACCATTACTTAGTTTTAAGTATCAGTGAATCAGTTGAGGTGTTAGGATAGCTCAAAGTAAGAAGAAAAATTCTCAATAATTATGAACCAGACTATATTTTTAACATTTGGAAGTCCTTAATTCCAGGCAGGCGCTTGACTACTGGTGTTTACAGCTGTTCTTTCTTTTCACAGAACTTTTTTCAGCAAGGTTTTAAGTGCTTTTGAAACCTTTTCCATCCACCCTGACGAGGTATGAAGCGTTTAATCAAGGCACACACGTGTTCGGAGAGAGGATTATTTTTTTCCGTGGGTGGGTTAATCAATTTTTCAAGACCGGACCAGTTTCTAGGTAAGTGTTTATTCAATTATTTACGAAATATGTACCAGTTAAAGGTGGCCATCAAACGTTCATTCAAGATTCTGCTTAATCTCACAGGAGACTTATATTACTATTCATGAAGTTTTTTCCACAAAATTTCCTCTAGTACCTAGTTCTTTTCGGTCGACCAGGTGTTTAGAAAACTGTCACGTCAACTTTCAGTGTTTATTTTTAGAACAGACCTCTGCTATCTGTTTGACTTGTCCCAGAATATCCCAAGTGGTCACGAAAGTAATCAAAGGACACTCACCCACATATCAAAATCTCAGATTGTTATAGTGTTTTTGCAAACGTGGTGTACTTCTTACTTCTTTCTCGAGTAATTGTGTGCGGCGCCACAATAGTTAATGTAACCTTTCGGAGGGGAAAACGTATGTTTGTGGGTTCAGTTCCCAGGTTCGTGCTGATGTTGTTTGTCAACATAACGCAACATAATCGTACCCACGACTTCGGGCCATCCTCCCACTTTCAGATGCAAGACTTAAAGTCAGATATTGTGTTTTGGGTTTGTTATTTGTTTATTTTATTTTGTTGGTCTTTTTTGTTTCTTTGTTTATTTTGTTTTGTTTATGTTTTGTTTTCTCCGATCTTCAGACATTGTGGAGCAATGATCAAAACACACCCATTCACCCTAAGGACGAAACAATATCACTCATACACGCAGAGGGGAAACAGTGATGTCATCGAAATCAAAATGCAGCTCTCTCTCTCTCTCTCTCTCTCTCTCTCTCTCTCTCTCTCTCTCTCTCTCTCTCTCTCTCTCTCTCTCTCTCTCTCTCTCTCTCTCTCTCTCTCTCTCTCTCTCTCTCTCTCTCTCTCCGTAGATTTAAGACCCTATGACTTCCAATCACTGCATCTTTGAAAGACGTGTTTTCATACTATTTCCCGAGAAACAACACTTACCCAAATGTTTAACGTTAACGTTAACTAACGTATCCAACACACGCAATCCATTATTTGTAAATACGAAAATAACGGTGATCATTAATAATGAACTGATCAAAATCAGCGATCACCAGATTTCGCAAAATGTTTACCAGGTCTTGCCAATAATGGCGGAACCCCGACCTACACATCAAAAGTTATGCGTTTGCTGCCTGAATCAGTACAGACAGACAACTGCTATAAGTCATTTTCCCCCAACCAAGAAAACGAGTCAAACGTTGGTCCTGCAGTCAGGATATTGGAGATGCGCTTTATATCCCTTTTTCCCACTTTCCCACGTAACATTTAAAGCCAGTTTGCCATTTTTTCGTCATCAATATAAATTCCGTCTTACACGTAGGAGCCGTGAGCATAATTTCAGGTTAACTGTTTGTTATCCCAAGCGACAATTTCCGCATTTACTGCCAAACTCCAATACAAGCAATCCCCTTCAGTACGTAATGCGTGTTCATAATGAGAGAAAAAACTCGTTGTGTGAACAACTTTGTTATTCCGTTGAAAACTAATGAAAAAGTCAATAAAAACTATAAAGCACTTTTTATGTTATTGTGGTGTGATAAAACGGTGGTGGCTGTGAGAAAAAGCGTACGGACCTTAAGATGTTCTTGTCCCGCACCTGTTCTGTCTTTGACAACGGTCTGTGTTTTCGTGCAATTTTGTTTTATCTGAAATGTTCTCTTGCCACAACTGTTGTCTTTTATAACGGTCTGTGTTTACTTGTTAGCTTGTTTCATCTGAAATGTGCTGTTCCTGCATTTGTTCTTTGTTTGACGTCTACCTGTGTTTACTTGAAAATTGTTTTTACCTGAAATGTTCTGTTCCCACATATTGTGTTGTTTAGTATTAGTCCGTTATGGTCTGGCGAGTTTTTGTGCACAACTCAAAGGTCTGTGATACCGTATTTTTGAGTGGCCTATTTTGAGTGGCCTGTTCATCAAGTGTCCCTCTCATAGGTCTGTGTTGAAGCGTCTATCTATACAATCTGACAGTTACAGTGTATACATGTGTTCAATTGTACAGTTGAGGTGTTCATCACAACTGTCTGTTTCTTACATGTTAATAAAGATAATTGTTTGAAACGTTATGTCATCTAGACAGATCAACTCTATTTGTACATCCAGGAACATAAGTGAGTGTTTCTCGGGTAATATCCCATTGTTTTATATAACGTGACGTGGTTCCATGTGCAGACGGAGATGTGCTGTAAGATTGGACTAGTGCCAGATTTGGAAGGTACCACAGTGTGATAACTAAAGGGTTACTGAGTTTAGAGGGTATTGTAAAAGTCTCAGTGTATTTTTGTGTTTTTTGGGTGAGCTGGTTGGTGCTCCTCGTCTCAGAAGACTATCATTAAGTGTGATGATCATCACATATTGACAAGGACTAAAGTTGGAAGTTGGATTGCTGTTCTGAGAGGCGAATATTAGAAGCTTCAACCGTTGCTCTAGTATTATATTATCGTTGAATTTGCACTTCGACTCTGTTTTGCACTGCCAAAGTGATAATCTTGTGGTGATTGGCAATGATTTGAGAACTAAGTTAATTTTAGAATACAAATCTAATGTCATCATTGTTGTTTTGTTGGTTTTGCTGTGTGTTGTTTTCGTACCTAGTTGATTGATTTCCGAACTCCGTTTTAGGTTACAACTTACCTATGCAGTCCCTACTCTCTGGAACTCTGAACTCTGTTCCTTATAACCTCAAAACTGTTGACAAATGTAAACCATACTTCTTCCAGCAGTATCTCCATTAATGTGCTCTACCACTTCTGTAATATGTACATACTTGACTTGCATTGAGCATGTCTGTTAACGTGGATTGTATATAAATATGCATTTAATTTATCAGTATATTTTACAAATCAAAGATGAAAATAAAGCAGAGAGGGTTCGGGTTCTTTCACAGTCAGGCTGGTAACGCTCGTCATCAGCTCAGGGTCGTTTCCCCCTCTACACGCACCCCAGACACGAAAGGGACTTCTCCCAGAAAGCGCTGCCCAGTCGAACCCACCAAGAATCTAAGGATCATAATTATGAAGGCCCCCTAACACTGTAGCCTTATGCATTACCCATTTTGTCAGAAGGGATGTGTTCCCGATGGAGAACCCTGGCACTCTCCTGATCTGCGCCAAGAGATCATGAGGTTCCAAAGTAAGGGCACCGAGAACAATGGGGAGCCTGACGACAGTGTACTTGGGATGCAAGCGAGACATTTCGAAGGCGAAGTCCGCATACTTTACATGTTTTTCCTGAATCTTGCCAATCACACTGCTATCAAAAGGGACAGAAATTTCAATGCTATAAATAAATTCATTGGCTTTATCAAAAAGAACAAGATGAAGTTTGTTGCCTGGAATTCGTCTCAGGCTGTATATTGGCCTATTCCAGAGACGTTTAAAAGCATCATTTTCCATGACGCTCTGGACATGTTCAGGGTCGTTGCATGGATGTACCTCTGAGTCTGAGCCATATGCATGGCGGAGATGTTAGTAAAGGCCGCGCGCCATGCCATCATGTCTTTTAAGATATGCTCTTTGTGCCAAGGAAGGGCATCCACTGACAAGATGTTGGGCAATGTCTATAAATTCATTATACAGTCGACATTTCATGTTAACATTTTGATAAAGAATCACGTACTGGCGATTTCGAATTGGAGTGACCTGTCCTGAGCAGCAGAAACGAAGCGCTCAGTTTCGCATCTGAGACCAGCCGACTTCATCCAGGTGAAGGAGTTGTCATTCTGTTCCACACACTGCATGTGCACACGATGCAATGGCTTCTCAAAAAGCTACTTCACGAAGGATCGACTCTGAGCAGACTTGGTGAACAACTTCACCTGGCTTACTCCCATCGCAGCACATCACCATCAAAGAAATCAACCTGAGATTTCAGATTGTGTCCAACAACCTTGGCACGCTTAAAATAGTCTAGACATGCATCACCAGAGGATCATCCGATAAATAAATATGTGCAAAACATCTATCATGAGACTCCACATTCATCAAGCCTCGACCTCCAGAACTGACTGGCATATATAAACCATTGCCTGAAATCGTTAAAAGTTCTGTACAACTTTTCTGTTGATGCGGTATATTCGATTTCACACTAGGGGTTGTATGTCCTTAAAAATATAAATTGATTTTATCATTTGTTTCAACAGGTTTGGTTCCCTCACATCGCGATTATATCAGATATTATATCAGCTGAGACTCATTTTTCGATCGGAACATTTTTAATGGCAAACACTTGCCGTGGAACAGTTGAGATGTTTGAAGATGAGTTTTATATTGCAAGTGATAGAAGAAAATTGAATTTGCGGAAAGATTTCCTTATTTTAAACAAAATAAAGAAACATTGAAGAATATGATGAAACAATTTCCATAGTGTCGTTCCTGATATATGAAACGTGGTATTGTAATAAAACAACATTGAAATCTATTGTCAACGTTACACACATCTCTAGAGCCAATTATTACCAACACGCCATCTGCCTCAAGGAAACATCTAGAGAAATATGTTGTAAGGCAATATATGACTTTGATTAGTCAGCTGGGAGGTTTTGCTCAGAAGACAACTCTTGGAGTTCTAAAACCGAAATTATCCCGTTATCCGATTGCACGATATGCATGTGTTTATTGATGACCATTGATTGCTGATATTATCGTGTTTTCAAGAACCGGTTAGTGTATCCTGCCCCACAGAAGGTATATGTCATATATACACGCAATGACAGGTCAGTTGTGTTTATTTTAGGGAATCGTTTTAGACATGAGCCAAATTACAGTTGCCATGGTGCGCTAGTGACATACACAATGGGAGCTGACCTTTATTGATGTGTATGTCGATGCAGGTTTTTGTTCGAAACAAATCAAATGATTAGGTCCCCTTTCAATACATACGACTCTTTTTGAAGGTTTTGTTCATGCTATTTACGAATGAAATCAGTGATGTTTATTATTTGTTCGCAAAACTGGAGACAAAATATATAGTCGATTGTCTCCGGGGAAATATCTGGTAGGTACTCCGACATAAACATGTGGAACGAATGAACAGATTGTTAAAACGACTGACTTGGGCCTTTAAAACCGACAGCATGGGCCTTGTGAGATATTGTTATCTGAAAGCTGGAAGCAGATATGGTCGAAGGTCTGTGTGATCGGTTTAACTGGGTTCAGATTGCCGAGGCTTGGGTGTACAAGACAAATATTGCAGCTATTTTCTAGCCTCTCTCATTTTAATCACTATTTTTACAATGTCACAAGCGAAGGTTTAAACCCTAGGCTATCCCTGCCCCATGCTCTACCAGAATCCAGGTTTGATGGGGATATGTAAGGATTGGTTTGGTCAGTGTCATATAATAATGGTGGGTCCGTTGACGCATAAAGTGGTTACGACAGACACGGAATGTATACGGAATACCTTAAGACTGCTCTGATTCGGGATCTGGAGAGAGTTGGTCATGTCTTATGCAGCTTTTAGCACTATTTCAACAGATTCGTGGAGGGGGACACATATTGTATTCATGTGGGGAATCGAACCCAGGTCTGGGGTCTGACAGGTGAACACTTTAACCACGTCGCTACCTCACGTTATCCCATGAGACAGCAGTGGTCAACATGCAAGCTACAGCACTGGCAGATACATGGTCTATTTATAGTATATTTATACAGCGCACATGTCCACGTAACTAGTACATGACACTAGCTGTGTTTTCTCTTCGATCATTGATAGTCAACCACACCTTCACCTTGTACTATCAATCTCAACTCCCATGAGGATCATAGAACTCTTGCTGCCACTGGGCACCCCGAATTTATGTTGCTGTCCCATCGCTAAGAGGTACCCATTCACAGTACTTTGGACACACATTCACAGTACTTTGTCCAAGTTTTACAGCACGTTGAGGTACCCACAATAAGATGCTTGCACGTATTCATTTGGCCACCATCTGGTCATATACCAACGGATTCGTAGGTTCCTTTACGTGCAAACAGTTGTGTACTGTACGCTAGGGGTTGTGACATCATTGAAAGACTTCAAGGTTTTGACACCCGGTCTCAGTTGGGCTCGATCCCGAAACCGAAACCTTGCTGAATCACTAGCCTGGCGCCCTAGCCAGCTCGCCCACCATGCCCCACCATGATACACAACAAATACCATAAAATAGCGCTTACCATTTATCCTGGCTGTTAGTGAAAGCACGGGTATTTTGGTACTGAGGTAGTTCCAACCATATATGAAAAGGTCACTGAGCACTGATATAGTCCAATCCTGCACTGTCACATATTACTGGGGCCCATGCCAGAGAAGGGAATGGCGGAGCCTTGTCTGAAACAAATAATACACTGTGAGTGAGTGAATGAGGGAGTATTGTTTTACGCCGCTTTTAGCTGGGGGACACCAGAAATGTGCTTCAAACATTGTACACGCGTGGGGAATCGAACCGGGCCTTCAGCTTGACGAGCGAATGCCTTACCCACAAGCCTACCCCATCGCCTCTGATGCATCATGATCAACGAACTGGTAGTGTCAGAAAATTCAGTGTTGTTAAATACAGTCATAAATATCGTCTTAATCATCACAGTTTGAAAGGTCTGAACGCCTCACCCAACATCTGATGTATCTGAGTGACCTAGTTGCCGCCTTTAGCAATATCAGGAATTAAGAAATGTTTTTCACACTTTGTACCCCACTGGAAAATCGAAACCCGAACACTTCAACCAAAATGCTTACCTACCGACACTCTAATGTGTGTAAATTCCAATACATAGGCTTGTATATTATAGGGGGAAAAAACATCTTAGATTTAAAATCTGGTGATCAAAACTATACTTTAAGATAAGTTTTCATAGTGTAGATAAGTATCTCTTTTACATGCAGCATGGGTCCTATGTCTCAATGACTTCTCTCTTTCTACTACCACAACAATTTCGTGTTTGCATATCGATCGGTAACTATTATTATTACACACACTACTAGTTAAAAACATTGTTACGAGAGTGTATTTTCCGTGATTTGATTTGTTATTAATTATTATTGCGGTAGTTGAAATTGGGTCACAATATTTAAGGTTTGAGTGTTAGTTATTATGGGTCACATTTCCTATTATTTAAGCGGCACGCCTCTAAGGCAGTACTTTAGAGTTACCTCCCTTTGAAAAACATAAACACGAGACCACTACGATTGTTCCAGAGGTCTCCACGTTAGTGGCGATGTTCGTATGTGCTCGAACGTTCAGGAAATAACTGAATGCATATATAAATGCTAGTTGCCGTGTTGACAACGGACACGGACACATTTACTGGAGTGTACATCATCAGTATCCGTCAACGCCTGATCTACATAGCCGCTGCCTGACCGCTCGCTGTGTTACATTCTGCGTAACTGTTTCTCACTATCATATCAAGACTTTGGTGAGTTTGCCATATATTTGGTGACCCACCGCCTTGGATTTGTACTGTATTTGAAATCGGTATTGTGAAATTGACTTGTGACTTTGTATAACTTGCTCTCTTTGCTTAGTAATGCAATATTTGAATGTTTTAGACTTGTCCTTGTTCTGTTTTGCTGGTTCGCAGGGGATGTCACGGCAAAATTATTAACCGTAACACGAATTGCTTGCTAGGTTTTCGCACTCACGTGTTTTGCATAACAATGATTCTTTCAATTATACTTTCCTGACTTCACTTGGAGGAAAAAGGGTGCTCGCGACATCCGCATCGACTGAGTGAATGTGGTTTTACGTCAGGCCACTGTCAGCCATTGTCAGCCATTTTCCAGCACAAGGCGGAAAACACCAGAAGTGGGTTCCACACATTCAACCCTTGTAGCTAATCGGACCCACGGCTTTGGCCTCACAAGTGAAGCTACCCAATCGCCAAATAGAAACTTTTAGAATTTTTTAAAGTATTATCAGTGAGTAGTCGTTGTCGTTGTTAACATGCACGATTGGGCTTAATGATGATTAGTTCTGTTTGAAGAGGTCGTACAATGATTCAAAATTCACCTGCCTCACTAGTTCTACCTACTAACCTACTACATGTATGTATTTTTTCAAGTGTGTTCTTGAAACGTACAGTGTGATTGTTATAATGTCTAGACCGCAACAGACCGCCAAACCTATCTAACGTCTGAAAAGAAAAGGTGCAGAAAGTAGGTGATCTAAACCAGTTGGCAACATTTCTTTTTATCGTGGGAGTCGAGCTGGCTGAGTGGATTAGACTGCTGGCTTTGTGTGCTGACTATTGGTTGGTAGAGCGTAGCATCTAATAACGAATTGGAAGTAAGCGTTGGGGACATCAGCGTCCTTGGTGTTTTATCAGACAACACGACTATTGACAGCTGATAGAAAAAATCAAATCAAATCAAATCCTTGAAATATGATATAATTCATTCAAAATGGTCCGCAAATCAAGCTTTATTATCTCAGAATATTCGCGGAGAGAACATTTCGCCGCCTCTGAACTACGCACATCCTGGATTTCAAGACGATCTATGTCAAAAAGCGTGATATCAAGCGAATGACGAATCTTTAAGAACAGTTTCATTCACAAAATATGACAGACATTCCTAAGGATTCATCAAACATGACACATATGAGGACTTTTCTAATGTCATAACTTTCACATAGGTTTTCTTCGAAAGGCAACGTTTGCTTTTCCGGTAGCACGAAGTTTTTCTGTACACACCATTTGATGTCACCTTTGATTGTCCACTAAATCATTTCCATCACTGTTTTGCCATTTGTGGCCTATGGCATCTGTTTCTTCAGACTCGAAACATAATTCCTGGTTTTGATGTTTTGAATTTTAATGTGTCACCATGGATTATTCTGACAAAATTAACTTGACACACTTTCAGAATCTCCCTACTAACGGGATAAAACATTTGATCGATACATCATTGACGTTTCTCGCAAATCAAGTTGTTGATACTCGTTTTTGTATGAAATATAATTAAAGATTTGAAAACAATTTCCTTTGTCCTCTCGTGTATCGTATTATTTCATGACGCATGGCAATCTAAAACGTTATATATCTTTTTGTCGGCTAATAGATTATGTGTCCGAAATTAACGCTGTTAAATCCCATCAAGGCTTGAGTAACGAACGGTAATTCCTTCAATCCTGTCGGTTGTATCAAGTTCATTCCCGTGCATGGGATTGGCCGCAACAACACATATCTGTCACGTCTTCATCCTGAGTACAGAGCACAGTCTCATCGTGATCTCTTTAAATTACCATCGTCGGGCAATGCTAGAAGCATTCCGTCTCGCGAGTCCGGCCTGTTTAACTGAGGACTTCAATGCAGATATGGACGTTATGTCCAGGGAAAACCTGGAATGACCGCTGTAAGAACGTTCACACATTTATTCATCATGATATATTAATATTTTAGAATGATTTGAAAACCTGGACATTTTGTAACATAAATTGTTCATTCGGATTATTTCACAAAGAAATTAAAGGCACCGTCTTGATTAACGAAGTTTCGTGGTGTCGTTTAAACGAACAATAGAGAATTTGTAAATTCAGTAGTTCTTCTCAAAATGCATTAATACCTTTCTTTCAATTTCCGTATACAGCAAATTGAGCAATGGCAAAAGTAGCAGTACTACTTTTAAAAGTAGCTGTAGAAGTGGTATACTAGTATAGTAGTAGATACTGCAATCATTAGGTCCAAAAGAGAGCAGTGGTATCTGAATCATTTAAACCAACAAGAAACTCGTTTGAAAATCAAATGTTTCTGGGATATCCGTTAAATTAAGCAAGGGAGATAATCCTCTACGTATACAACTTCTTTCGCGACGTTTCGGTAGGGATCTACACTGGTTTAAGCAAGTAAGAAAGCACTTACGTGAATACTGCGGTGTACCATATGTCTAAATACACACCTGGCGGTTTAATGATAAACTACTTGTTGAACATAATAAGTATAGTCAAAATAAGGACGTCCCGAGATGTCATTATTGTTCTTGTTTCGTGACGTCGACTGTCGTCTGCTTGTTGGTTTCAGCCGATATCCGTCCGTAAGGAAAAAATCATTACATTTGCTGACGAAGATCAGAAAACTATTCGCTGCATGGGATCGAGGAGGGAAAACCTATCTAAAAAATACCTGGAAACTAAGATTGCCAATGAATATTGTTTATTCAACAGTAAAACCTTTCTGGAAAAGAGAAGTAGGTACCCTCGATTTGCATCGCTTCGAGACGTAAAGAAATCTTTTGTTACATAAATATAGAATCGTTTCTTACCAGCAGATTTAATGGAATATGCAGAACATCAGGGCAAACGAACAGTCAGTCCTGACAATGCTCAGACATGTATCATGGTTGGTGGCAAAAAGCTGTAAAATAATATGAACTGAACACTGAAAATGAGTGATGACACCAGGTGCTCGTGAAAGAGGAATGTCTTACCCTACAGGTAGACCTACGAATACCCAGTCTTGACTATCCCAGATATATGTTCTGTTCGTGAAAAGAGTAAGTAAGCATGTTCCTCCTCACGGTGGCACAAGGCATTCACAAAATTTGCCTTTCAGTGAAGGTATAGGATGTGAACATTAGAGATGGACTAGGAGACGTTTGCTTGTCTGTTTAACGCCACACCATGAAATGTTTCAGCGAGGGTCTGTAAATAATCGTGTCTAGACCAGACAATCCAGTGACCACAGCATGAGCGTCGTTCAAATGGGATACGATGGCATGTGAAAACTAAATCAGCAAGTCTGTCCACCCGATCCCTTTAGTCGCCTCTTATGACGAGCATGCTATGTTGAAGAGGTAATTAGTGGAAATGAATGAGCACCATGTGCTCATAATGAAAACTGTCGGTGTTTGATGATGAGTTTCCATCATCACGAGAACGTTCGAGTAGGTAAATAGTCCGATACACTTAATAAGAAATTGCACACCTCGATCCTCGATATGCTAAATACAAAAGAAACAAATATTGAGGGCACTAAGATCAAATGGTATTCGAAATAATTAGAGCATTTGAAGATGTCCTCGTTTGTATGACGTCAGACATGTTTCTTTATAGACTTCTGCGTATCAAGCTGCGGTAGGTAAGAAAGGTTTTTGGACCTCTTTGGGCCAGAATAGACCTTCATGTCCCAATGCTTATCAAGGTAACTTTTGTTATTTATTTAAAGTATGTCATACTTCCAGACTTCCAGTGTGTCAAGATATGTCCATAGGATAACATCCGCCCTTCAACATACCAATTTGTATATGCCATTTTAAAAAAGATAAGAAGCTTGTTTGGAACATTAGTATAACGTCTGGTAGAGTGACTAAAATACCTAGGTATGGTAACCTGATACTCTGTAGCCACTATATACTGTCGGGTATAATGCAATTACCAGATAAATCACATCACCTTTCGTGTCCCCGTTTCCGTTATTCAATATGGCGTTACGAAGACGATAGTTACAGCCACTTAACAGATAATAGCAGGAGCATCCATCAGAGACTGAAAAATACCCTCGACCTGTTAGCCACCACAGTTTGCCTCTGTGTAGTGTTTCGGTCAGCCGCGCCAGATTTGCTGGTCAAGCATAGATTCCCCGATTAGATCCATTAATTTCACTGGACAGAAACTTATTATTGAAATCAAATAATCTTGCCCGAATGCATCTTTCAAAGTGATTAAGAAGCGTCGACGTTGATCGACTGACAGGAAGGTTCACCTAAGACGACCTTCAAGGAAAGTATGCCAACATCTTCTCCCTGATGGTTATCGTATCATAGTGAACGAATTGATTTCAAAAGAAACGAGATTGAATATTTTTTTTTATACTTATGGATTGTTAAAGTGGAAGAAGAAATTTGCTGACACACAACGTTTTCGTAACGTTGTGGGAATGTTGATTGGTAACGTCATGTCCGAGCGTTGTTGTAACGTTGTAGGAATGTTGATTGGTACGTCATGTCCGAGCGTTGTTGTAACGTTGTAGGAATGTTGATTGGTAACGTCATGTCCGAGCGTTGTTGTAACGTTGTGGGAATGTTGATTGGTAACGTCATGTCCGAGCGTTGTTGTAACGTTGTGGGAATGTTGATTGGTAACGTCATGTTCGAGCGTTGTTGTAACGTTGTGGGAATGTTGATTGGTAACGTCAAGTCCGAGCGTTGTTGTAACGTTGTGGGAATGTTGATTGGTAACGTCAAGTCCGAGCGTTGTTGTAACGTTGTGGGAATGTTGATTGGTAACGTCAAGTCCGAGCGTTGTTGTAACGTTGGTTATACGTACTTTATAACGTTATATCACAAAGTTATACCAACATTACATATTTACTTTGGGCTCCTCCCATGGGCATTACATTTCTTACAACTTTGTATCAGGATAGAGTCATCTGTAAAACTGTTCACTTTTAGACTCTTTCTATACGTTTTAGCTACAGCTTCAAAAACGCACGACCAAAACATCATGCAAATTGACATAAAAACATTGAAGTGAAGTTCTGCCTTGTTTTTATGTACTGTTCATTCCTGTGAAAACAATCCAACTGTTAACCTTACAAAAACGACAATGTCAAATACGTTAGCATCAAAACACTTTAACAAAATGACGTATCGCAACGTAAGGCCACAACGTTGAGGACAACGTAAATGGGAGACCGCGTAATAACATATAACAACGAAAGCATAACGTTGTCACAACGTTGTCACAACGTTGTTACAACGTGAAGTTGTTTCCTGCGAAAGTCTTGTCCAACAGATGTTTGATCATTGGTACAAGAGACAGGTCTCCGCGAAGCACTTAATTTTTTGTTGGTTGACGTTCATTGTAGGACTCGTATATCAAACACTCATTTCAGCTACTGTATTAAGCCTGGATACCTATTAAGTACATATTACTATATCATTCATGACCTTCTATCATGTTTTGCATCCTTTATTTAACCCCCCTGGCAAAAGCTTTGGTCTCAGACAAAAAGCACTATCGACTATAAATTGTCATCATTTCCAATTTGTTTTCTTTTGTTCATGTAATGATTACTTTTCCGTAGACAGACCTTGGCAACAAAGCACGACGCTCAATTACCCTAGATCCAGTGACAATATACAATACTGTACACAGTTACATGCTTAGATACAACGCTGTCATTAAGCTCGTACACTTCAATAAGCCCCACTTTATATCCAGAAGCAACTTGGATAACCACAGGGGCCAGATTACCCGCATCCTGTTCCTTGCAGTGTATGTTCTTTTTTCGCAGAAAATTATGCTCTTTAAACGTACTTTCTCTTTTTTACAAAAGGATACAAAAACATACATTTTCGAGGGGAATACATTCAAGATATATTTTATGTACCACTGGTTTTAAACGCAGAATATTTGTCATTTTAATTTTGGCTACAATCTCTCAATCTTGCCAGCGACTGAAAGGATAATAGAGCAAGGGTCCATGCAGGTAGGCGAGAAGTACGAAAAGACCCCCATGGTCCCTAGTATCGCTATCTACCTTCAATCACTGGTTATCTAAAGTCAATTTTTATATTGTTTCTTTCTGTATAAATATTGTTTTATGATTACATGCTTGTTTTAAGCTTTCATTTGTGATAATGTAGATATTTTACATTCCTTGACAGATATTTATTTTACCTGACCTTTGTTTTGATATACAACACTCATAGTCACCACATGACAGAAATACTGCTGAGATGGCACAAAATGTTTAACTCACTCATTCACTGTCACTTTTTGAGACATCATATGTATGTCTTAGGAACAAATACCTGTGGGTTCTCAGTCACCATGAGCGTGCATATTTCCAGGCTTCCGGAGATATGGACTGTTGTCTTGGCCTATCAATTTCGTCTTATCCCGACTCATTGATTTGGAGAAGACGGTCGTATTGACTGTTGATAGTACTGATTGCTCGTCACGCTATACACAATGGTTCCATAACCAACATTGGTCAATGTCTAACGTCATCTCAACAACGGATGAATCTGTCATTAACAGGAATGATCTTATATGAATAGACCGTTTGTTTATTGCAGTGGATGAGACGTTTCTGTGGAGATGCTAACACCCTTATTCAGCAAGTGATTACCGAAACGTCTCATCTATTGCGATAAGGAATTGATATCCATAAAAAATCATCATTCCAGCTTTTCAGTGCCACTCAAAGAAGAATCTGAATGTGACGCGAATAATCATGGAATCATAAACATCATATGTTTGTAGCTATTATTAACATATTAGTTTTTTTGGAAATCATTAATATAATCATTTGATTCAGTTCAAGGAGTATGGAACTCCTATGTAAACTAAGGCTCAGTATTATTCGTTGCACGGCTCTACTGAGTCTAACCAACCATAGTAGGAGGTCCCGTCAGGTAACCTTTTGATTGAGCTTTTATCTCGAAAACGTTTATACTCAAAAGATTCCGCACGATCTCTTCCGAGTGATACACATAGAGGATGCAGTTGTTGACAACAGTGAGAACACAGTCGCGTTTTTGTCAATACACCATGTCGTCATCTTGTGGAAATATACATGTAACCATATCATCAGAAACCCCTTAGTGTATACTAGTATACTGCAGGTGCAGTATTTGTGTTTTATGCGGATTTTTTTCGCTTTTTGAGAGATCAGTGGAAGAGAACATCCAGAACGTCCCGACGAATCCTAAATAGTGGCCGTTGTCTCATTGTTCAAATGCGTTCGCCCGTGTCACATTTGATTGGACGGACAGAGGTTGTTCAAGGGTAAGCTGACGCGACCTTCTACTAGTGTTTGTTGGACTCAGCTTAGCAGTGTACTAATACTGAGCCTTAGTTTTCCTTAAAATTACATTCACTGCATACTCCACTGAAACCAAAATGATGAGGTGCCGATAAACCATTGAAACGGATCAAAATCCGGGTTCGAGCTCCCTGCCGTAGTCAATTCTCAATTCACTACTCTACCAAATCCTTTGGGTAAATATATTTAATCAGTGATGTTTTTCAGTTATTATGCGCGTCTATTTCCTGATTCCGTCAGAGATTATGTATATCTACTGAAATCTACACTGATTCATAATACAAATTTACCGAAATCAAGATATGAAACAGATATATAAAATACAAGCGTTCCTATTTTTTTTCACTATGGCCAGTTTTCATCGCCAGCTTTGTATAGCACTATGAAATCTGAGAATACATATAAGGAACACTACCATGAAGGGCTGTTCCTTTATTTGTTTTCTTTAGTATATTGTTCTATTACGTACTCCACTGTAGCGTTAGAAATATACAATAATAACCTCGCCATAGTTGCCATTATGTCAAATGTTCGCAAAATACTGGGAATTCGCAAAGCTCTTTTATGGCTCTTTGTGTCTGTTTCATTGAATCAAAAACAGGTGTAGGCTTGAACAAACAGGACGAAAGTGATGCGAAAAATATTCACCGTTCTCTCACACACTCGGAAACTGAAGTCGGATCTTACTAGTTTTAAACGTTGGGGGTGGGGTGTCCAGGATGGACCTAGGGTGGACGTAGGCCCCTTTTGTCAATGATGGCAGCACTGAGAAACCCCATTACATTATCGGGCTACAAAACTTTGTAAGCAGTGGCGATTCAATTATCCGTGTTGAGTAGAAAAATCGATAGTTGCGATACACTGATTGTAATCTACTGTGATTTAGGTTGATATGAAGGGCTATTTTCTGACAAGGCCATTTCAAGGGATGGGGGTCGGTGGATGTTGTTGTCTATCGCTGATGATACAGGACGTTCACCCGTCACAATACTTGCCTACATTCAGTGAGCGTTATAGCAACTGGCCCGCTAGCCCTCTACATTCTAATTTCGGGCTGGTGACGTATTTTCTGGGTAAGTAACTTTCAGGCATAACTCACTAACCCACTGGCTAGCAACATTTGGAAATTAATTCGTACACCGTCTATACATTATGTGTATCGATCTGCGCAACTGTGATACGATGACATGTGTCAACCAAGTCAGCGAGCCTGACTATGTGATCCTGTTAATCGCATCTTTGGACAAGCATGGGTTGCTAAATTCTAACTTGGTCCATGAATATGGAGCACTAATGTTTGATACCTTATGTTTAAATTATTCAGACAGTTGGTGAACTGCTCGAAACAAAGCACATAACGATTATATATATATATATGATATCAGTGTAGCAAGAAATCCAGTAATTAAATATTGATAAGAGACGCTACTTAGAGCTGATATGAGATATAATGGTCGGATTAACGACTGAGTTGCTTTTATAGCTTGTATCCTGATATAAACACATTAATAATTAATTAGTTCCTGCGGTACATGTTATGAAATTGGAAACAATAAATGTCCTTTGGTTTGACTGAAGTTCGTGAAGACGTGTTGTAGTTTGTTAATCTCATGTTCTGTTTTATTTACAGCAGGAACAAGTATATAATTATATTTTTCATCATTTGGTTGTAGTCACTTTTAGACTAATGACGATGTAAGATTCTACATCAAAACGTTGCTCTGTGCAATAAATACGATTTTCGAGCTTCCGAAGACCATAGCTCCCAAAGTAATGCATCCATTTTTTTTCCTATATGTCGCAGTCTATTCGACTGAAATGTGTGCATACATTTATTGGGATATATACAGTGATCATTCTTGAATTCGCCTTGAAACGAACTTTTGTGTGTTGACCTCGTTACACCCATTTCCTTTTATATAATGCCAAGAGTCTGTTATAGACAATGTATACCACGATGCCAGATTTGTGCGTTACAAGCCCCAGTGGATGAGTTCAGATTCCCCTTGCACCGCAGTGAATGCCGAATCCGAACTGTCCCCTATCGAGCACGTCTGGGACGAAATGGACGGAATGGACAAAGAGACGTTGGCCAGATAACCAGTCACGCCACAGGAACACCTCCAGATGCTTCCACAGGTATGGAATACTGTTCCACAAGACTTCTTGCGACGTTTGATTTTCTCTATGAGGTGTAGGTGTTAAACATACGTCAGCAGTCATAGTAGGTATACACGTTATTGACTATGTGAGTTTCATTTTGATGGCTCTCTCACTGTGACCTCATTAGCATATGTCCATCAGAAACGTTGGAAATGTGTCATTTGCAAAGCTATTGTGGAATGATTTTCTTGAAATATCAAACAAGTTTCATTATAAAAATATCAGTTGTTAATTCACATTTCTATCGTCAAGGCAATCACAATAACATGTACCCACAGTTGATGGCATTGCTGTCTCGGCAGTCTAGTGGAAAAGACGTCTCACGGGAGACCTGAAGGTTCATCAACGGAAACGTCAAATTAAAAGATGTTAAATGATAACATTTGTTATTTTCCTGCCATACACAGAAAACGACTGTTATGTGTTTGCTGTACCAGGTCGGCTCAGGGTCAGTGTGATGTGTCGGTTATCTGATCTCTCAGTGTGCCAGCACACTATACCCTAACTGATAAAAGCAGGTATACACATGTACTCGAAAGCATGTCTTTGTATCAATGATATAACACTGAACGTGACTATATGTCCATTAATTCATACTCATAATGAAAGTTCAATGCGAGATTAAGAACGAACGAATCATATTATTATTTTGAAGTAGGGAAGACTACTTGATTATCGGATTAATGAGGTAACTGGAACTTTCTTGCTATTACAAAGCGGATATAAGGGATCAGGTGGTCAGGCTCTGTGAGCTGGTTGATTGTTCATCTTCGCAAAGCCGCCTGAATTTCATATTTATATCTATACAGCACCATTGTACATCCGCGTCAAATGTTTCATATTTAGATGAATGCAGCATCATTGTACAACCGTCTCATATATTTTATATTTAAATCTGTGCTGCATCAAGTACGATCACATCATGTATTTCATATCTATTCTTCATCATTGTACAACCGCCTCATGTATTTCATATCTATTCTTCATCATTGTACAACCGCCTCATGTATTTCATATCTATTCTTCATCATTGTACAACCGCCTCATGTGTTTCATATTTACACATGTGCATTATTGTACGACCGCCTCGTGTAATTGATATTTAGATCTGTGCATCAGTATTGACCAACTGCCTCATTTGTTTCAATTTAAATCTATGCTACATCATCGTTAAGGCGCCTTATGTATTTCATATTTATATCTATGCATCATAATTGTACACCAGTCTCATGTGTTACATATTTAGAGATTTGCATCATCAGTGTGCAACCGCCTCATGTATTTCATATTTAAATCTGTGCCGCATCATGTACGACCACCTCATGTGGTCTCTCATTGTGCCAGCACACTATCTTGCGGATAAAAGCAGTCGTACACACGTATGAAGCATGTCGTATAAATGATCTAACATTGAACGTGACCATACATTCAGTCTAGACGGGTTCGGATTCAACTCGTACAACCACGCACTGTTGCAGAGTTGACACGGGCGCTTCAGCATCATTGGCTAGCGTTTCTGCGGGGTCTTTTGATTCAGTCCATGCCTCGGCGGCTACAAGCATGTATCAGGACACGAGGTGGACATACCCGTTACCGGATCCTGCTGACCCTCTGCTTGTTCCATGACAATATGACATTACTCATCTCTGCTTCCGTTATTGATTTCTTCTGGAAATGATACAGAAAGGTTTGCCAACCCGATCTTGTCATGCTATATGTGTACCCTTCTTACACTCTGTGAGATGAAATAAGCTATGAAATTGAAATTGCGTTTTTAATTATGGCTTTTAGTATATTTAGATCTAGGTATCGAGAGTAACAAAACACTTTCCACAAGGCTGTATGACAAAATGAGGTCAGATTGCCAAAAGTCAATTTCCCTGTCGAGCAACGTTCGATGCATTACATGCTTGAGGTCAAATTCTCTTCAATACCAACATGACAAAACACAAGGTATCTTCCAGCAATACACATGAATGATTAGGAAATTAAAACTCCCTTTATAAATCTAAAAGGGTATCTGATATGGAGAGCCACATGTGGATTGCCCGAACAAAGGAAAATATTATTTGATTAGAGCCTAGCGTAATGATTCAGAGTGGCAAAACCGATCCACAAGGCAAGACATGAGGGATAAATTCAACTGTCCAATACAACATGAGCTCCAGCCTTTGGTGACTACACGTCACAACGTTTGATGTATAATCGGGCATGTTCTTTCTGCGAACATTTCAATGAGCTTCTAGCGAGTCTTGCTTGAAAGTTTTTCGATCAAGGTTACAGAATTCAAGGCTTCAGGAAAGCTTTCAAAGGTTCTTATCTCAGACACGTGAGGACATTTCCTCATTGAAAAAGGTATGTCTGATCCAGTTCCTCGTGTTGCTTGAGACGAGCTCGCACCTTTTTATGATCACCTTTAATAGTTTCCCATTAACACATGCTTCCGATGTGCAGGAATCATACAATAAACTCTGCTCTTAGTGACTTCCCATGATGGAAGTGGTTTTGTCGCGTTTATTTCATTCTGCTTTGCTTGGCAAAGATTCCGGGTACTTTCCGTCGCCGTTGCCACAGCTGTAGATTTAAAATACGACATTTGTAACAAACTTGAGACAGACCTACAATAGACGTTCATTGTAAGATTTGGTGAAAGTAAGAAAACTTTCTCATATACTCGATGCTCTCACATTAAGTTTTACGATTTTTTACCATTCTGTATTTTTATTCTGCAAGATATGATGTAACTGCTGAAAATACACACAAGGAATAATATGATAAAAAGAAATATGGGTGGATAATTTTTCTTTATGAAATAGGAGCGATGGGGTAGTCTAGTGGTTAAGCGTCCCCTCGTCAAGCCGATTCGATTCCCCTTATGCGTACAATATGTGAAACTCATTTCTGTTGTCCCCAGTTGTGATGTTGCTATAATACTGCCCAAAGCGGGGTAAATCTATACTCACTCACTCACTCTCTATCTATTTATCTATCAAGGGGGCAGCAATTTTCATGCTGTTGAAGCCAGGTATCACGGCAAGGGCAAAACAAAGCTACTTCAAAATGAAACGTCGAAATCAGATGAACCATTTGACTATATTATCAGATCAAGTCCAGGTCAGAAACACACTACAACCACCACAAATGGGGAACATCATGATTTGCAAACGAACAGGGTATTCTAAGAGGAAAAGGAATAGCTGATATTCCTATTTTCCATCACACTGCAATAGATGCCGTTTCAGTGGTCCTTGCTGACACAGAAGATTCTAAAGAAATAACACAATTTATACGAAAATACGAAAAAAGAACAAACTGCCACCTTGCAGGAGAACAATTCCATTCTCCACGCTGACAAACATGAGTTACCGGTCCTGATGACGTGAAACTACGAGGCTACTAAGAGGGGTACACAACAACGGACAAATTATCAAAGGATATGGTCTGATTCAATAGCTGAACAAATTCGAACGAGCGAGGTTTCAGATCGGACACATTTCACCTCAATTTTCAATTTTCAATCAACCCTGATTCAATCAACCCTGAATCAATCAACGCGTACGCGTTCTCAGTAAGAGGACTTAGGACATATGCACCGATGAGAAAGGTACATTTCGTTGGATAAGAAAGAGGAAATGACATAGAAAGTGAATGATGACACTAGTAGAACAATACACAGGTTCCACGGAGCCAGATTTGCCCAAGGGCTACATCATGCAGACAGTGATACCTCTGAAATTGTTAGCCATGCGGGTAGTTTCAGCTCATGCAACAGATAGGATATCTCCGTAATGGGATGAATACCACGGCGCACTTAAATGAAGGGAAGGCGACAATGTGAAATTGAAAACAGTATTAGTTTACACGTTGGTGTTAACTCTATGAAGGACACTGACGAATCTAGCTGGACAAGATATTGTTGTTTTCACATATGACTAAAATGTGAATCATATGAATGTGAATCATATGTGAATCATGTGTTGAATCATATATCACGTGCATAACCAGAATGATTCAGTAATTCCTGACCCATCTTGGAACAATGCATTTCCTTCAATGGATACTTCGGCACTCTGTTAGCAGGAAGTAGCCAGAGAAGGTTTCTCACAAGTTAACTTGCCAAATGTAGCCCTGCATTAATGTAGGGTCAGTGTTTATTTGTCATATTATTATTATGGTTCTTTTTCAAAGCCTTCAAGGTTACCGACAGTTTATTCTTCTAGAGGGTCTGATGGAATGATACCATCCAAAAGCAGATGTGACCCTTGAATTAAAAGCTACTGTCAACATTCTACCGGACGTTCTACCCAGTACTCATTTTTTTGTAAAACATCGATCGTTAACCTGCAATTTCCCTGACCATGGTCATAGGTTGTTCGAGACAATGAATGTGGCATAAAGCTACGGAAATTACTGTGTGCTCTAACACTGACACTCCGCTTCTGGAGCTGGACTTGATAATGGGTAGAGTCTATAGTATTTCGGGTATTGACATATTCGATGTATATTCACTAATATTAATGATAGCTCGTAGTGTTGCTTCCAGAACCCACCGTTATTTTCCACTCAAAACAAAATTGGCGGGACGAGAGCCAGAGTTTGGTTAGATTCCAGTCGCTAACCTGTAAAGTTGTCCATCCCAATGATGACCGCTTGTGTCAGTAATGATTCACATTATCTAAGATTTTTCTAATCAAAATGATTTGGTGGACAACGAGTAGGGTTAGCTGCTCTGACCCTGATTATTGACCAAAATTACTCCGTTGTTAAAGGCAGAAAGGCAAAGGAGAAACGAGTGCACCATGAAAATACAGCAGAGAAAAAATGTAGGGCGAAAAAGCAAAATAGACATCATGATAATAAAATTAAAAAGATTTTGACTGTCTGTGTAGGATTTTTTAGTTGTGTGAAAATTTAGATAAGTTGGTGAGGATTTTCAATTAATTCTTGCAGAGATCGAGTGGCTTCGCTTAAAACAATACTGAAGATTATTGTGTCGGAAAGAAAAGGCACGTCATAACCTGAAAGGGCATATTGGTGAGGATTACTGAAAAATAACAAACGTTATACGGAGTGAAACAGTCAAAGATCAAACTGACGTGCTTTTTGAGTGTGCAAGGATGTTTGTGTATCACACCAGGGCATGAGTGTCTAACTGCGATCGGAAACGTTTTATTATTTCACATGGGAATGAAAATATTCAGGGCCGGCTGGCGATCGGAAACGTTTTATTATTTCACATGGGAATGAAAATATTCAGGGCCGGCTGGCGATCGGAAACGGAAAAATACAGAGTGTTTGACATGATGTTTTTCCTCGTCTTTTGACTCGTGAATCGGACCATCATCTCACAACATTCTTATCTTGTTACAGAAAGATACAGTGCTACACGCATACCCTTCACTTCAGGAAAACCAACTGGGAAATAAATTGTTTGATATATAACGCCGAAAGTTTGGCAGTTCTTGGATGACTAATTCGTCGGTTGTGACTGTGCTTACAATTTTTTTCTTAATCTTGAAACATGACATTTGAGATAAGATGGTCAACTGAATCAATCTTTGGAACACAGCCATTCTATGAATTTGATTGTGTCACCAGCAGCTGTTTATGACAGGTGATGGTTGGTGTGTACTGAGGACGAACGTACATGTACGCTAACCCACTTGTGACACACGTCACAAACACATGCAGGGTCAAGTCACGTCTGAACGAAACACGGTTACATATGGAGTTTGAATCTGATAACACTTTGGTCTTTGCTCGTCTTTGAAATATCCTTTCCATGTGACACAAAACCTACGAAAGCCAGATTAATGTAGGAATAAATATTCCAACAACATATTATCATGAATACCTTTTGCTGCTCCATTTTCACTACGACGTCAAATACGGTGTAAATCCATATATTGTTATGCCACCACCAGGTATGAAATGCTTGCAGGACAAACCAATTATATATACGTCACATGAATATAGGGATATATATTCCGTCCTTCTCTTAAAACACTGACTGAGACTGTTTCTCTGATTTCAGCTGCCCATATATACTCATTTCAAACTATCAGTTAATTGGACTTTTATATACGTTTGATTTACTATAATTACATGCCGCAGTTATGGACAATGCTGTGATATACTGGAATATCATGGCATCTCCAATCGTATTGTGTAAATTAGACGTCCTTTCAAGAAGCTGGTTTACGTGACATTAGTTGATAAGAACCAGGATTTGTTGCTAATAATCTATTACAAATCACAAACAATGTGCACGTCATAACATTCACTGATACAGCTGTTTGTTTTCGTAAAATGATATTTCGACGAGACTAAAGATCCATGATTGCAATTCTCTTGTCCTAAATTTTACGTTTTAGCGTAACGTCACGTTCTCGGTAGTTTTTCCATGAGTGAAGTAGAGTAAACATAATTTGGTTGTTGTGTGGAGATATAAACAATCGAATATCACTGAACGGAGATCTGTTTGATCTGCATCTGTTTGTGGATGACTAATTCTTATTTATTGCATAGAGAGACGTTTCCATGTAGATTCTTCCAAGGTTATCACGCTAATAGTAACTAATGAACTGACGCAACGTCACACTTTCTGCTTCACTACTTTGTGCATATAATCGTGAAGAAATGTAAAACCTAATTTCGACGTTAAGTGGAAATACATACACAAAATTTCAGTGAACAAAGGGTACTAAATCACATGAAAAACTCGATATTGAAACCAACATATGGGACTTTTAGAAAAGACCCTGGGCGAGTTTAGATCGTATCATCAACATAATTGAAATGTGTGATAACCTTCACTGTCTGTTTACGCTGATGTTCACGATTAAAGCGATAGTTGTGGTCACACCTTAACTGTTCGAGTCAGGAAAAGAGAAACCAATGGTTGAAATCATGACCAGCGATCAACGCTATGGACACGCAATGACATCCTATTTTGTTATGTTATTAGAGTCATGCGCTCTAATCCTATCGGAATCACTGGAGATTTCATTACGAACAGCTTCCTCTTTTTTAATACTAGGATCGGTTTTGTCAGTCTGGATCCACATGTTTCACACTTTTGTGCACTGCTCAGTGTAGTTGGTATCTGATGTCAAGGTTCCAAAGGTGAAGTCGATGATGAGGATGCTGTTACCGTAGTTGACTTAATGTGGCGTGAAATCGTTCAAAGCCGAAGTTCAGATTGTTATGTATGGAGAAACTATACTCAGTGGAATCGGGAAAGGCGAGTCCCATACTTGATATTATAAAATAAAACTATTGATGTTGATATATATATTGGAATCCTGGGAAAATGTTAGGTTTTTGTGTGATGAGGTTATTCCGAAAAAGTTTAAGCGCAGTTATCTTTTCAAGAATTATTTGTGGAACGTCTTGTTTGACATGTTTGATTTATGACTTAAAATTATTGATGATGTCACCAAGCAGATAACCCAAGCAGTTGCTATACTTTACTATCTATTATATATTGTTACACGTTCCTGGATTTGATCGTGAACGGTAAAGTATTTGCACACGTCCGACCACAAATCTGTCATTTCTCTGCCACACTGGCTGCAGTGAAAAATGTAGAGAATTAAAAACTTTCTAACTTTGAAAAATGACATGGCGAAAAAAGTGTGCATCATAAATATAAGCGCTACCTTTGTTTATTGAGATGAGGCGTCTATAAAAATAATTGGTGTTTAGTTTTATGGCAACATCTGCAGCAGCAGCGAGATGTGGGTGCTATGTAGTTTCTTAACATCTCAGATACATCGTCTAATGCAAAACATATATAAACTCGAAGAATGATTTATCGGGTTTCTTTACATCTGTATTACTCGTTTTATATTGAATCGTTTCATAAAATAATATCACTAAATCTTCTAGAAATAGGACAGGCTAACAGTGAGAAATGGGAAATGTCTGTCTTTCTCTCTTGAAAAATGATCTGCAGATATATATAGAGTTGAGGTGGTAATAAAGCGGTCATTGAAGCCAAATATTCATTTCATCATGACTTACAGCTCGTCTCTTGCATGTGTTAAGGCATCGAGATTCTGATTTTTGGTCGTCTGGAAATATGCCCTTGGGGTCGGTGTCTGTACAGTGTCATGCATTTACGATTCATCAACACTCGTGAGCAGTGGAATTCTCAGACCCATTCAAGATAGGATTGTCAAACAGAATCAATAACCACCAAAACGTACACACACTGTCTCTGACAATACGTCCGCTGGGTGTTCTGAGGTTGTTGCCTCTGATCAAACATTGGCTTTGGGGAATTCAACCTGTTTCGGGATTGATGCAGGTGAGTTTTATATGGGCAAGGAGAGATTTTGACTAGGAATTGAAAGTTTGAGAATTAAAGAATTAAGCAATTTGTCTGCATATCTGAACTACGATACCACCATATACATATTCCGTATAACATTGAGCGTCTTTCGACTGGCAGTGGAGTAGGCTAGTGGTTAAAGCGTTCGCCACGTGTCCACAATTCATGAAGCCCATTTCTGGTGGTACGTTTCTAAGGGCACGCCAGAAACATATAAGGTTCGAATCCCGGCTAGCCACGATTATGTTTCCAGATGTGTCAGTACCATACTATGTGTTTCACCAAAATGCTACATGTCTCGAACATGAATCACTTCGGACTGTTTTCACCAACACCATGGTATTTCGTGAATACCGTCAATAACGTTGGTAAAGAAAACTCGCACACCCTGGTGACTTACCACTCTGGTTTGTATAATTCCAGGGAATCTGGGCGTGGATCCACATCGGCAAAATCCCAACAGTGACATGTCCTTCATGAATTACGTCACCCGACACATCGGCTACCACCTAGGTAAAGATACGTATAGATTTTCGAAGCTCTCTTAGGTCTAAGATAGTCGTAAGTGCCATATATTAACATTGACTTACAACTATCTTAGCGCTACGAGAGCTTCGAAAATCTAAGCCCTGATATTTATAAACTCTGACCCAACTCATGTAATAAGTACTTTTTCACTCTGTTATCTAATACTAGAAACAACATCGAGTATCGAATCCGGTTAATACGTTATTATTTTTTAGATGTATCACAAAATGTTGATCTTTGTGTTTCCCTCAACTACTCACATGAATTGTTAAGGGACTGAAATTATCGAGACGTCTCACCAACTAATGACAGGTGTGATGGTTGAACTTTCCGGGGTCAGAGTATGTCACCTACAGAGAAATATATGACATCAATGCCCTAGAATACTAGGAAGAAGTTTCGATTATTCGTCCAAACAGGTTCTGTTTCACCTGAATGGATCGCTGGAACTCACCCATGGCTCAAGTGAGTGAGTTTAGTTTTACGCCGCACTCAACAATATTCCAGCTACATGGCGGCGGTGTGTAAATAATCGAGTCTGGACATAAGCATCGACCTGCGCAATTGGGAACCGATACCCTGTGTCAATCAAGTCAGCGATCCTGACCACCCCATCCCGTTAGTCGCCTCTTACAACAAGCATAGTCGCCTTTCATGGCAAGCATGGGTTGCTGAAGGACTATCCAACCCCGGACCTTCACGGCTCCCATGACTCCAGGGTAAGCTAGTTGTGGAATACCAGAAATATGACATGTCCTGGAATTCCAATTGTGGCATGGAAGTACTGGAAATCCTCGACCTCGATCTTCTGCTTACAACCCAAGGTAACATCTAATGTGTGGCGAGGCTTTCAACCTCAGTCAACCGTGACTTCACGTTGTGATAGAAGAAATCCTGTATTTGTATGGGTCGTGAACTGACTGGTGAATTGAGAAGTAACTCAAGAAACTAGATGTGAGACCTGGTGCTGTGGACAAGTAATTCGACGAACAAAAAGTGATGTGATTGTAAAACTGCTTCCAAGAATAATTTTCTGAAACAGCGACGTGAATCCACGCAATCCCCTTGTGTGTGTGTGTTTATGTGTGGGCGCGCGCGCGTGTGTGTGTGTTTTCAAGGCCCGATATATGCTCCATTTACGTTAAAACGTATGCAATTACGTTTCTCATCCGATTTAAATAAACAAATAAACATCTAGTCCTATGTTGACGTAAGACTATGCTCCGAATCAAAATATGATCGAAGTCGACATCCATAAATTACTTTGAGTGAGTGAGTTCGGGTGTACGCTGCATTTAGCAAGACACACGGCAGGGGACACCAGAACTGGGGTTCACAAAATGCACCCATTGGGAATCGAACCAGACGTGACGAGCGAACGTCTTAACCAATACTCCTCATTAGTTACGGATCCTCGCAATATACAAGTATCATCTTTTAAGGCGTGGAAGGACGTGGCCATGTGACAAAAAATCAAACAGCTGACTTTCCGCTATATCCGCTACACCACAAAGGCATTTTCACATTAGAGTTAGTGAGTTAGTGAGTTTAGTTTTACGCCGCTTTTTAGCAATATTCCAGCAATATCACGGCGGGGGACACCAGAAAATGGGCTTCACACATTGCACCCATATGGGGAATCGAACCCGGGTCTTCGGCGTGACGAGCGAACGCTTTAACCATTAGGCTACCCCACCGCCCCTTTTCACATTAGAAATGTCTTTGTACATTAACGTGTAGATCATGGACTTGAAACAAAACAAGAGAACAATTGCTCTCAATCAGAACCGTTGTGTTGACAGTTATCTGTAGGACGGGTCAGTTTTGACGATTTAATATTATTGTTTTCAAAACGGATGTCAACTTCAAACGTCAGGATTGTATATCTGTGTAATTCGTGAGACTGCCCAAACGAGATAACTTGTCGAATTAATTTGAAGTCGCAGTCAAACTCCTCGGGGCTGGTCACAAACAGATTGGCAGCTGAAGTGATAATTGAGCGCCGTGAGGCTTGAAACACTCACCACTTGGAACAGATAAGTGGACCGGAGAAACGACCAGTTTTATCTGACACAACACGGGGACTATTTCGATGCGTATGTGCTGATGTAGCCTTAACAAAAGACATTAAAGCGACAAAGCCCTAGCCGATAGAAGTCTCTGCTAAAAGCACAGGCGATTTACGATTCTGACTATATCATTAGCTGGTGTTTACGAATGATCAAATACTGATAACAAAACAAATATGGTTGATGTGTGGGTGTTTATGTTATTGGCAGTCCATATTTGAACATTAACCGATTGTTGCAAAGGTATTCATGTTATGCTATTCCTGCAAATATTATGAATATCATCACCCGGCTGTTTGTGTTTTTGATTTCGTTTTGTTTTCATTCGATGTGTATTGTTATTTTGGGTAAACGTTCTATTGGTTTTGTTGTTCTGTTTTGTTCTTTATGGCTTTTTTGTTTGCTTGGTTTAGAAGTTTGCTGTTTGTTTTTGGGGTTCGTGTTTTCAGGTTTTAGTTTGTTCTTTGTTTTGTTTTGTTTTGTTTTGTTTTGAGAGGGGAGGTTTTAGTTTGTTCTGTTGATTCTGAAGTTTGAACAATCTCTCTACAGCGTTATACTTGCATGTCTGATCATAATGGCCAAGACACTTATTGGCACATGGACAAATGACAAGATGAATATAAGTCATGTATCTGGGAAGTAATGAGTCAGTCGTCTACAACGTTGATTAAGCATAGTCATAGTACTGACAGACGGCGAACTGTAGGTCATACAGTCATGATGGAATAGGAAGATTCTGAAGAACATATTTATTATCTACAAAATATTCTTTAAAAATTATTATCGCTGACAATGGTATACTCCACATTAAAGGGTGAGGATTTGCTTAGTGACCCAAAACTGCACAACTTGTACAAGTGTATTCATTGGTCTAGTGAATATGTTGCGTAATACAGATGTACAGCTTAAGATCCACTATCAATGAAATTAATTTATAGTCAATGAAAAGAGTAATTGACACTGATGGTTTCGGAAATGTCATCTTAACTGAATAATGCGTATGACCCATTTCCGTAAAATGTAATGAAGCATTTGTAAAATGTAAAATGTAAAATGAAATGTAACTGAACTCTGACATTAACACCCTAATGATAAAACGGGTAATGGTATCGCAGGGCACCTTGTCGTTTTCCATTCAAAAGGTAAATAGTGTTTAACCTAATCGCCGTGTTTACGGTAGATGACTAAAGACAAAGGCCCTTTTAACGGATACATTGTCAATACAATGCATACGTCAATCGGCACATGGTGTATTTAATGCGGTGGAATCTTCGCAGGTAGTTGTTTGGTTGTAAAGCAATTTACTTTCAAAAGCTTTCATGACGACGTTCTGGAGTACAAGAACTATCAATGAACGATTGATTTGATAGGTCACTGGCACGATAAACATAACATACTCTATTCCATAGCAACGACGACCTAGGTAGGAAACGTACTCGTAGTGTCCCTTTGAGCGTGATCATATCGCCATCAAGCAGGAAACGGGCAAAGAGACAGATTGTCATGGTTCGCCGTGACAGTATTCCTGTTTGTTTGAACTCAGTTGTGCTGTGTCCGTCGTTATAATGACTCGTGTAGTAACGGTGCACTCGGATTAATTCTGTCACGTCAATATTTATATCGCAATCGAATTGATTTGAGGTAAAGGTGTATTTATGTATATTTGACAAAGGCGTGACCGTCAACAAGATCAATTAATGACACTGGTGCAGGAACCTAAATGAGTGTATGGCCATTGGTTCTACGCGTAATGTGAGTGAGTGAGTGAGTTGGGTTTGAATACGCCGCCTTATGCAATATTCCTGCAATATCACGCTTCCAACCCCACCCCAACCCCACCCCACCCCACCCACACCGCCTTTGATGCCATGACCCCTTGTGACATGTTGGTTCATCATTTATTTAACACTGCATTCAGCAATATGGACCAGATAATCCATCGAACAGCATATGAGCATCGACCTACGCAAATGAGATACGATAATATGTGTTCCCTAAGTAAACAAGCCTGGCCACTCAATCCCGTTATTCCCCTTTTATGAAAGGCGGAGGTTGCTAAAGACCAGTTCTAACCTTAATCTTTGCAAGCGCCTTGTAATATTGAAGCTCAAATGCATCAGAATGTTGCACCTGTTACCGATCTAGACGTCACAACTCAACTCCTCTTTAGGTAGAACATATGCAACTACCGCAAGAATTCCTGATCCGCCACGAATATCAGCACATCACTGGATGACTCGCATAAATATAAATGCTTATATATAATTCGACACAACTGACTTTTTTTAAAAATTGTGAACTTTTGAACGAAAATTAATTAAATACTCTTACCTTGTTGCTAGTAGTCACTGACGTTTGGTGGTGAACTCACACAATTATCTCCCGAGGATTGCCAATACTCTGTTTATGGATACAAAGTTCAACTTGCTTTACAGAAAGTTGTTCCCACAGTCCCCTATGGCAAAACCAACGTCCACAAAAACTAGGACATTGCTACCAAGTACCAACTCATTGGTCAGTTTGATGGTCATCCAAAGGCGGTCCACGACACACTGTCTCCCTATAACTGGGTAGGGGCAATGACAGCAGCTACCCAGTAGACGTGATCTTCGCGTGGTGGCTGCCAACTAGCATTGACTGTTAGTGCCTATGTTCGCACTTTTGTCGGCGCGAGTCCATGGACCAGGTGCTATCGATTCCTTAAGCATCTCGCTACCAATAGAAGCACGCCAAACTGTTAGTCTCTAATTCAGCGGGCTGGGGCTACGCTGATCACACTTCAGTTTGATGTCCTTTGTTTTTGGTGTGTAATTACGGCTTGCTTACAAACGACCTGTATGTACGCCTCCAAATATGAAAATTAGATGTTAAGCATATACTGAGAAGACGTGTCAATCCGGTATTTTGTTTCATCATTTAGCTGCATGTTATAATGAATTTGGAAATATTTTTTATCTTCATATTCAATCCATCCTCATCCTTTAAAGCTGCTTTTTCTTTCATTTTGTCCTGTTAAAAAAACTTCCGAACGTCGTAATCTCGCCATTTTACCCAACGTCTATTCCACGAAAGAAAAATAACTCATAATTTGTCATCCAGCAGGAAGTGGGTACCCGGTGGGATAGGTGATGTGACTGTAGTCTTATGACGCTTAAGAGGCAGCTTGGGTTATACAAGATAATAGTGTGCTGTGCTACTCATTGTTAGCCCTATGAGCATGTCTGGCGTGGAGTTAGGCGATGTACAGATAGACACATTATCATTACTATTGATATATATAATGATAAATCAAACTTTACTATACATTATGATTTACCATAAATTGTATTGTATCTTATATCGAGGACAATGGGTATTTTCATATGAACATCATATACTCAGAGTGGGCAATTTGTGAATGTTGTTTTATGCCGCATTCACCCTATATTTAATTAAAACAAGTATTAAACGAATATAATTATCTGACAGCACAGCAGATCAGTGAGTCAGTCGATCCGTTACTCTGTTGTTCGCCAGCGTGGCTGAAGTAACAAAGTTGTGTAAAACGCTAGTGGCACATCAAGGGAAATCATCTATTGTCCCTTGTGATCGTCATTAATTATCAGAAAACAAATTGAATTACAGTGCAAAATGTGTTCGTTTCATTGCATAATCCAGCACGTGAACTGTTATGCAATACGTGATCTTTTGATGTGCTTTCAGATAGAAGGAAAAAGCATGATAAAGAATTCTTGATAATTAACGAAGTCAAAATTATGAAATCGTTAGCAAGAATCATCGAGACGTAATGTAGTGCCTGACGAACGCGATTGGTTTGCCTCGCTTTGTTGTATGCTACCGGCCAGTTAGGTTACCGCCTGATGACATGCTACGGAATCCCAGATAGGACATTGTCGCGTTGTCGCATTGCCGGGTCCATCTGAGCTCGCTCCCTTGGTATCTCTGTCCTGCCCAAACATCGAAAAATATTATTCAAATCGCAACATATTGACAAATGTGTCAAATGTGTCAAAATGCGGAGTTGTCGCATTGTCGCACTTTGGTTAAAGTTACCGATTTTTGCTTGTTTTCATGATTCCCACAACGCCACACCGCGACAACGCGGCAATGCCTCATCTAGGTTTCCATAACATACTGCTTCGTCTATGGTTCTCAGGGTCCTGCGAACCCTTGCTTGAAGGAAAATATTACTAGCCTACGATCAGTAACAAGCAAGAATGTTCTGAACAATGCTTCAAATACAACAATGAACTACGTATCATATGAACCGAGGGACAGATGCGACAGACGGGATCGTACGGTCAGGCCCCTTGACAACGATGCTCGTGATGTCGAATATATAGTGAAGTTAAGCAGTGCACAGTAGTACATGTATTAAGAAATCAACAAAATTACAACACTACAAGATTTTTCGTTCTACCCTTCAGGGGCAAGTTGCAGTTACAGAACATATGTATTGTTAGACTATAGATGCTGAACAGCCAAAGAAACGCAACTCTATCTTTTTGTCAGACATGTTTTTATGAGCTTTCATCTATTTTCTGTAAAGTATGTTCAGAGATGAGACAATCAACTGTCTCACGGTATCATCTAAATTTTATAATGGCCTGCGTAATTACCTTAGTCTTTATATTTGAAATGAACAGGATCTTACAAATCTCTTAATGAAACTGTTACCTGAAAATAGCCCCCAAAATGCTAAATGTATTGTGCTGTAGTTAGAGCCATGCATTTTAGACGTCAGTTACTTTTGTGTTTCCATGTCTCTTAAACCATAAAATGGCTGGTCGTTAAGATTTTGTACCTATACTATAGTCATGAGGTCATGTTGTAATCTTAACGTGTAACACTTTAATAAACTATTTTTGTCTATCATAATAGGTCGTGGCCTGGCCATCTTTGTTCACGGCCAGAAGAGAAGAAAATAGGACGTGATAACATTTAATCGACTCGTCTATTTATCAAGCAGGTGGGGACAACTCACCAAAAAATGTTTTTTGTTTTGTTAAATGCAAAACGCAGCAATATTTCAGCTATAACTTCTTTGAGAGGCATTTTCTAAGTTGAAAAGATGAAGGAAGGTTCTGACCGAGATCGAGAATGGATGCCCTATCCTGCAGCTAAGCAAATATTCTCCTTGTTTCAACTCTTTGTATCACTTCATAACGGTGTCAGTACCTACACCGAACCGTCGCACCCACTGCAAAAAAGACGTTAACTATCGATATCGACAGAACTTGGGTTTCCCTACATATTGGCGGTCTGCAAACCTTCGGGTCTAGGCCAGACAAACCTGTGACCAACAGCTTGAGCATCACTGTACTCAAATGAGGCACGATGGCATGTGTCAACTAAGTGAGCGAGCCTGACAACCCCGATCACGTTAGTCGCCTCTTATGACACGTTTGGGTTACTGAACACCATAATTTGGTAACACATACACAATTATGCTACATCATTCAGCAGCAACATTCCACCTACACGACGGTGGTATATTAAATCTAGCCAGGGGAAAATCCGGCAATAATTCAACGTAATGAATTTTGTGAATGATTAAGATTGGGTCCGACAATCCCGTTTTTGCCATTATGTCGACTGGTTTACTGAAGTGTCTTCTAGCACTTGGGTTCCAGGGCCCACTTGCACAAAGCAATCTTAGCGCTACAATGATTGTAACTTCCATTCTCCAACGTAGGTTTAAGATAGTCGTAGCGCTAAGATAGCTTTGTGCAAGTGGGCCCAGGTCTTGGGGGCTTGGGACCTTAGTGAACTCCTCATATTGGTGCTAACACACCCCCAGTCATAATCAGGACGAATCTAGGATTCGAACCATCGATCTTGAGTTTCCAAGGAACACTATCTGCCCTACAAAATATTCAGAAAGATATTCTAACGAAACATGATATCTGTTCACTTCCAATACACCACCGGGTTTCTGGGGATTATATCCTTCCATGATGTGTGTTTTTTCTAATCCTTTGATTTTATTTCTCGCCAAAATTACTTAAAACATGCCAATCGTTAATTCAGTTTACTGACACGTTTTCTACGTATCATTCCGTTACCGTTGCACCTTATACACAATGTTATCTAACCAGTATCCTGATCAATATCAGATGTTCTATGATGCGGATGGGTAAATGCCCTCCTAAGAAGGTTCAGCTGAGTAGTTGGAGAGTCCCCAATGAGGAATGTTTTCTGAAGACGAAGGAGATCGATTCTTGAAGTAGGTGGACCAAAGGAAGGGCTCTTAGATGTATCCTGTTGGTAAGCACTTGCTTCATGATAAACATTGCCCGGTGTTAGTTCTACAAAGCCTGCAGAGACAGGCTAAATGATTTTTAGGACTGGGCTCCAAGTGATTACACGGATGCTGTGCCAGGACAACGATTGACCCCTGGGCTCTTGCCATATTTGTACTGTACCGCTCCTAGAAACCATGAAAGGTGTTCTTCAAGAACGCTCGGTTGGTTCTTGCTACTCTTTGACGATTTGTCTTCCGAGATGATTCAATAGGAACGGGGTTACTGGTTTTTTGTGAATAAAAACAACTGTTTACTGACTAATCGCTTATTTGCTTATACGGTTCTGATGGATGTCTGGTTCATGCTTATTTGGATAATTTGTCATTTAAGCGTTTTAATACAGATATCGATGTAATATCGTCTAGGTGATGTCGTTTCACGTCCAACACAAAAATACTAACAGGGAGGTAAGATCAGACAGACTGCTCAACTACAATTACTAGCCATCCACTACCACTGCATAAAGAAAATGTTACACATCCTGTTATAAAAGGAGACGAGAGAGAGTAAATGGCAGGTTCGACATACTGGTGCATTCGAGATAACAGACTCAAACTGTTAGACGTCTGTTATATTTATACGCTCATATGCAGTACCATACACTGAGCATCAGAGATCCACCAAGCGAGGCTGCACGGATTGGCCAAATATGGACGACACTTGTTCAAGGAGGGGCCACTTTCATTTGCAGTAATGAGTCCAAGGTCCGAAGCAGCACAGTGGCAGTGAATCCTGGGATGATCAAAAGTCTGACCTCCTTCAAATTCGAATAACCTTTTGTTACGAGAGTGCGTTTTATACTGTAGTTTGTATTATTATTCATGGAGTGATAGTTATTTTGGGTCACATTTCGTATCACGGCAATAGTATTTTAGCGGTACGCCTTTTATGGTGGCGCTTTAGAGTTGCCTCCCTTTAGGCGCTCTTCGCTATTTGAGTATATGTTTGAGAGGGAGAGAGACGGACTTACACTCGTTATACTGGAGTTGTGTCATGATTCGATCTACCTACATCTGTGTCTTCGTCAACCTACACTCAAGACCGCTTTAGTTGAACGGTTTCACTGAACCAAGACTGGTGAGTTGATATTATACTGTTAACCCATTACCGTTTGTTACGGCAAATTATTAACCGTAACACTCTGTAACACTACAAGTACATATAAATTCAAGGTTGATAGCATGGACACTCTCTCGAATTTACGTATCTGCTCAGAGTCAGATAGTCAAGACGTATTCTCAGTAATTACATACAGTCAATGCATATACTTCAATATTGATTGTTCTTGCGATGTATCAGTGGGGTTTGTTAAAAATCTTAAACACTAGAAGGTTAGATCGGAGGCACGTAAGCTAACGAGGAGCAGAACAGACGCTGTGTACTGTTGCAAAGTGTTCCCGACGTTTCTTTTCAAGTCAGTCAAGAGCAAAATACAGATCCGCCCATATTTACTTTGACATTACCCAAACTGATACACAGCAGTTTAAAATAAAACTTAATACAAATGCCTCGCTCTTTTTTTTTCGCTTGATATGTGTGTTTGAAAATGAGAGAGTTCGCTTCAAAAATGACCTTTGCCACATCAATAAAAGTTATATCTTTTCAGATTTCAGGTCATCCCAGAACGTCCTGTATCATAATACATGAACTTCCCAAAAATGCGTAAAACATACTAGCAACGATTTATTTGTTCTTATGCAGGCAGTAATATATCTTGCCCTCTGAATGTAAAACTGCACAATTTCTTGACTTGAAATAATTCAACACTAGAATGGCATCCGTTTAACGCCATTTCTAACAATGTTCCAGTCATATTACGGGTGATAATTTCATGGATGTTCATCACGGGTATGGTTTTGACAAACCGGGACTCACTCCAACAATAATAGGTTTCTGGCGTGACCGTCTTCCTGTATTTTGACTGCCCTGCCAACCTTACCCCTTGCCCTTAATGATAATAGTGGGACGCTGGGGTAGTCTTGTGGTTAAAGCGTTCGCTCGTAACGGTTCGATTCCCCAAATCTTACTCAGTAAGGATATAAGCCATAACTATTGTTGCATAACAATGTTCTGGGACGATTGTTCACGACCAGAGTAAAACCTTAAATTGAAGACCTCTAGGGTTACCGTAAGGTATATTAATATAATAAGCGCTACTGATTATCAGTTTGCGATATTCATAATCGATAAGAATAGGGTCCAGTGATACTGAAAATCATTATGCATGACATCATGAACGGATCCAGTATCAATCTTATCTCCTTCATCACCACTGAGAATGCACAAAATCGAAATTCGACGTCTTCTTCATCCAGACATAACAATAATCGTCCAGGTGAACGAACTGTTGACTGTTTGGTTTGCATGACGATGGTAACCCTCAGTTATTAGTGGTGGAAGGTTGTAAGCGGGTGAAGACATTTACCTGAGGCTCTAATAATACCACGGCCTTGACCTCTGTTTCCGAGACTGCGCCCGGAGCTGTGGAAGGCAGCTCAAACAATGGCGGTGCCATTTCAATACGTGCGGCGTGATTCAGTATCAATAAATGAAAATTGTATGATAACTAGTTAGTGAAGGTCTTTGGCAGCGAAGGATCAAATAACAGTCTTCTGAAAGCATTTTATTTCTATGGAGGACAGTACAAATAGCTAATACAGTCTATATACTCTACCAAATATTTATCCAATCCAACCCGTTTACTGTAGTGCCGATCATTGTATATTTGGGTTTGGGTGTTGTCCGGAGACAATAATTTTATCGAAAAAGAACATTGTCGCTGAAATTGTTTGACAAACATTATTCATGCCTCAAACCAAAAACAATTAATTTCTTGAAAGATGACTCATACTATCTTGGAGAAAAGGAATTTAAAAACTTACATGTAAAATAATAAAATGATAATAAAAAAAGCTCTAGCAGTTTCCATCTTTTCAATTCCCTGCCCAACCCACCGGCAGACTTCATCACTTTCCAGGGAAAATGTATTATTAAGTTTATTTGGAGTGACAAGAAAAACGCAATAAAGAGGGGTGTCATAAAAACACATCTATGAAGAAGGAAGTTTGAAAGTGATTGATACAAACAGATTTATGGACGCTTTGAAATTATCAACGTTAAGACTGTATTTCAAAAGATGCGATAAAAATACCCCATGTAATATTATTTTTCAAAGATGTATGTAATTTTGGAGCAAATTCCGGGTATGAGACGGGCTCAAGTGGCTTTCCCTGTGAAATGACATGATAGACAGCAGGCGCTCTCGCAAACATCAACGGTCATCTGACGTCCAACAAGCGATGCACGTCTCTGAAAGATGTCCCTGACACACTGCTCAACTATTCTTATTAAGGATATAAAGTATCAATTTTAATACATTTGTATTGAATATTCACTACTTTCACGAAACAATTAATCGTCTTGGCCGTAACGTATTATAAAGCTTCACAGTGTGGAGACTGTCATAATCCGGTTTTAAACCGATCAAGATCGATTGTTACTTGCTACAAGTCCACAAATCCGATCGGTTTCTCTCCGAATTCAATTTCGGATGAGGAATACAAAATAGTTTCCCTTCTCAGATTTGTCCAAGGTTTTACAGAGAAAGAACCCTAAACTGACTTGTGAGAAAATCAATTTTATTTGATATTACGAGACTGAGAATGTTGATTGTCAATACTTTTAAATTAAAGCGCATTTGCTTACGATCTCGCAGAAAAAATGAACTATTGAACTGATGCGTTCGATTGCTTCAAACCAGTGAACAAAATAAAGTAATTAAAACGTCCATGCATGAGCAAGTTATTTTAATCTTCCGAAGAAGCTCATGTTATGTTTAACGAGTCACCCAATCAGTTGTCACAGTAAAAACATGTAGTTAAAGATACCTTAACTCCCGTGCAACTCATTACAATGTTTTGCCACGCTAATTTAAGAAAAAAACATACGACCTTTGGCTAATTAATGGTTATCTGTTCCGAGAAAATTTAACGACTTAGTTCCGAGGGACTCATAATCTGCAAGTCCGATTTGCGCGTAGTATTTTGCCAATCATGAGCTAAAAACAAATACTTTGCAACACCCATGGGAAATCCCTGCCAAAACAATGACTACTAAACAAGGCGATAATTTATCTCTAGAATAAATGAAACAGGATTTTCTCGGTATACATAGTGCAGTGTTGTTGCGTACAACTCTGATTCGGCTATTCAAGATCCGAGAAAAAGCTGTCCTTTCATTATGCCCCGAAGGACAATCATCTATATGGACAGTGGACAGGACAGGACAGTCATCGAGATGTAAGGCCATCGTTAAAGGCTCTCAGTTTTGCGCAAAATTCAAAAAAGGTAGGGTAAAAATAAAATGCCTGTTATGGTGCCTCCGGTGACGATCCTGGTTAAAATTGGTCTTCAGCAACTTGACGTCAGAGGCGACTAACGGGCTCGAATGTTCAGACTCGCTGACAAGATGACACGTCATTGTTGGGTACATCGGCGTGTCTGCTGCTGATCACAATGTTGTCTTAGCCTGACTCCATATAGCTGGAATAGTGCTGAGTGTGGGCTTAAACAAACAAACAATCATTTATTAGTTGACCGGTTTGTTAGGTAGGATTTGTCTGTTATTTCCTTGAGTAGAATTATGACACATACCACACTGGGAACGCTACCTTGTTTTCTCGTTAGGGTTAGGGTTATCCAAATGATAGGGCAACATAAGAATGTTCACACATATGAATCCAAATTACCAGGACCAAAACCACGTTTGGCTTTGGCATTGATTGGCATTTTGAAAGTTGGTGATTGATAAGAAAGGTACAATACTTTGTGTATTGCTTGTTGACAACTGTATAAGAATCATATCAAACGTATCATATCTTTTTTATTCTATTCTTATTCTTATTCTGTTTTTTACCAATGATGGAACTGCACCGAATGGCATGTAAGCTCTCATTATGTTATATATCATAAACTGAGGGAGACAAATAAAGGAACACGTGCAAATCCAAGCGTTCCTTTAACATTTCCAGTTTTCAACACCATCTTTGTACAGAACTGAGTGAGGAAATCTGAGAAATACACAGAGGAACATTGCCATGAAGTGGTGTTCCCTTACTTGGTGTCAGTGCGTTCATATATGGTTGGTGCGTCGACTGGGATCGGCTCATGGATAGGATGATTGACTCATAATTCATAATGAACATTACGTTGACGAAGACGAAGGCATAGTTTAGTTGTTCAAACTTCTTTAGTTGGTTTCACAAGACATGACACACAAGTGTACATGAATGAGGTGAGCGGACTTCCAGCTCAACCCCAGGGCCTTTCCTGCGAGCGGCATAAACCTGATCGCGATTGTCCCTACAAAGACAGTCGGAATGCACGACTCCACACTCATCTCAATATAGATGTGAGCATACATATATACAGTTTTTAACAACGATAGACAGGCAAAGATTCGACAATGGACAGATAGAGGAACACTAGTACTTCCCTCTACAGCTGATGTGATGACAGACACAGCCAAGGGGGATGACCGATAGAGGCTATAAATGTCATATACGGTAATAAATGGGAATGACAAAGAGGAACAGGGTAGCTGATAAGACAATGTACTCTGCGGTAGTGATACAGATTACGAATGCATATTGAATAATAATAATTAGATTTCATATGGCCTTGTTACATAGTTTTTGGAGTTTAGAAATATTTGGACATGACTGTCCTGAAGTGGACACTATAACACTTGTTTCCAAGTAGGAATACCAATGTGAAAGAGAAGGGAACGGGTTTAAGTGAAGAAAGCTAATGTTTTGTTTAGGAAGATGAGCAAATCTCTAAGGACACATGTATGATGTTTCAAAACACTGACACCACTTTTAGAGAAATGTGGATCTTTTGCCACAACCCTAATTTTCGCTAGCATACTTATGCTAACACTTACGCTGATCACAATTTGGTCAGACTCACTGACTTGGTCGACATGCCACCGTATCCAGATTGCGTAGATGCATGTTCATGCTGTTGATCCCTGATCCAGACTCGACTATTTACAGGCAGCTATCATATAACTAACAAACAACAAGATATAAGTTTGTGGACATGAAATCCTTTACAAGAGATCATGTCACATCAACGTTTTCACATTGTTACTCCTTTAAGCCAGTTTAGTTCATTGAGAAACGTACACAAGGTATTATAGACCTACTAGGTTTTAAGTAATTCTTATGCATTTTTATGTACTCCCAGATTTGTAATTAATTGAGCAAATGTTATATTTATTGAGTAAAATACGCAAATACGCAGACATTAACAAGGGAATAATTAGCACTGGTTGATGACCGTGATTAACGCTGATGGATGATATGATATTAGATGGAATAGCTAGAAAATATGGAAACCATCGGGACCAATAGTCATGATGAAAGACGGACATCATCAAGAGAATAGTTAACAATTCCCTTGACCATGCACTCTGCGTAAAGACCTTCGTGAATAAATCGATGATTGGTAATCTTTCAATAATTCATGCCTTAATACCTCTCTAACTATTCTTATTAGCAGTTTCAAAATGATATTGTGTGTAGCTTTCAACACTGATGTCCGTGAATATGCGCATATATCCAGTCTCAAACGCAATGGTGCCACCACGTCAACGTGTTGGTAATGTGAAGATAATGAGAAATGTATTGAGTATGGTCATACGAGTTGTGTCATACTTCCGTAGACACCATACGACAGCAGACTGTACGCGTGCCGTGTTCGCGTCTTTAGTTAAAGACGCATTGAATATCGTTCTCTGTATTCAGCGAGGAACCTTTTTGGAATATACATATGAGGGGCGAAACCCTATCCGGTTTTCATAAGAGGTATACCTTTGTTTTGCTCATTTAATCTATATTCTTTTTGTTCTTTGTGCGCGCGCGCGTGTGTGTGTGTGAAGGGAGGAAGGGTGTGTGTGTGTGTGTGGGTGGGTGTGTGTGTAGGGAGGGTTGGCTGGTTGGAGGGACGAGTGCTGCACAGTGTTGGAGGACCAGTTCTGGCAAGCATAAGGTATACATGCAATGATTTACTCGGCGTCAAAATTCAGAAAAAAATATCAAAGCAGGTTATTGCAGCCTTTCAGTTGAGCAATATATCAACAACCCAGTGAGGTGTTTTGGATGCCAGTAGTCTGGGCATGGGGTATATCCATGCAAAAATGCTAATGCTTGTGCTCGCTGTGGTGAGAAAACACATGTTACCGACCACTGTGGTAGCAAATTTAAGAAATGTGTCAGCTGTTCAGGTCAACATTCATCCTCGTCAAAAGATTATCCCACATGGAAGAGAGAGATACAGATTAATAAAATCAAGACTTCTCAGAACATTAGTTACAGTGAAGCCAGGAAACTTGTACCTTCCTGTGATCCTTATGGTTCCTATACCTCTGTAACAAGAAGACCAACTTTGATAGCATCCTCTATTGGCTGTCAGACAGATTCGACATGGATAAATACCATTAATCCTGAACTCTCATACACTGGATGATTCAAATTTATATATAATGTGATCACTTCCCCACCCTTCTTAGAGACTTCATCCCAAAGGATGGTCCGCCTTTATCCACACGAAACATCTAAGGGTCTGTTTAAAACAGTTTGTTCATATAAAACACTTTGTTCTGAACACTTAAAACCTGATGTTATTTTTCGTAAACAGCAAAGGTCCTATACAGCTGTTTTCTGATATGCCCCATAACATTGCTGACCAAACTATATCAAAGTCCTCTGCAGTCCCACACATTCGTAAACCATGGTTCAATAATGAATGTAAACAGGCCAGAGAGTAAAGGAAGAATACTTAAAAGTATTTTCGCCGACATCCCACTGTACATAATCTAGATAACGTCAAAATTTTAAATGGCAAGCTAGACGTGCTTTCAAACAAACTAAGCGTCAGTCATAGAGAAAACATGCTTCTAAAACAAATTTACACACGCCTGTGTCAAAGGTGTGGGACATGATTCAAAGAATAGAGGGCAGAGGTTCTACGTCTACTGTTCATCATCTCATGGATGGTGATAATTTAGTAACTAATAAATCTGACACTGCCAATAAACTTGATGAAACTCTCGTCAAGCAATCATCTTCTTCTGATTATGTCCGTGAGGTTCAAAGGTTTCAGAAACAGCAGGAGAAGAAAATATTAAATTTTAACTCAGACAACAGTGACGACTATAATGAATTATTTGCACTACATGAGCTAGATACCGCCCTTGAGTAAGCTCATGATACGGCAACAGGGGCTGATGATATCCACCATCAGCTCCTGAAGCACTTGTCCAAATCGTGTCTGGAAACGTTGCTAAATATTTTTATTCAATACGGAATTCAGGGAATTTCCCAACTTCCTGGCGTAATGCCATTGTAGTTCCCATTCCCAAACCTGGCCGGGATCATACTGATCCGTCTAATTGCAGACCAATCACTTTAACGAGTCGTGTCTGTAAAGCTATAGAGCGAATGGTAAACAACATGTCAACTTGAAACTAATAATCTCATTGCAAATATTCAATGTGGTTTCAGGAAAAATTGTAGTGCCACTGGTACTCATTTGGTACGTTGAGAACCCTTTGTTAAAAATGCTGTGGTTATAAACAACATGCCGTATCAATTTTCTTTGCTCTTGAGACAGTTTATGATACAACCTTGAACGATTTACCTAATTTTGGTTTGCCTCTTTTTATATCAGAGATTTAAACGACAGGCAATTTCAAGTCTGAGTGGGTTCAACCCTGTCTGATCATTACAATCAGGATCAGGGTGTCCTTCAAGGAAGTATGTTGTCTGTTACATTGTTTAGCACCACGATCAACAGTTTATTCGAGGTTTTAAATGATTCAATATATGGGTTACTGTTTGTGGATGATTTTAGTATTTCTTGTCGCTGTAAGAATATGAATACTATTGAACGGCAGCTGCAGTTGTGTTTAAAACAAAATAGATAAAAGGTGTCTTTATACCGACTTTAAATGTTCTAAATCTAAGTTCTTGGGATCTATTTCCGATTCATATATGATCTTTTGGCCACATAATAAAAAGCAAATGTCTGAAGGCACTCGATGTGTAGAAGGCTGTTTCTAATTCAAAGTGGGGAGGGGTTCACGCTACCCCCCTTCACTTATCTAGATCACTGGTGCGATCTAAACTTGATTATAGTCCCACCGTTTATGGCGGAGCCTGTGAAATCGACCTAAACCTGCTTGATTCCGTCCACCACCAAGGCAAACAACTTTGTCTTGGGTGTTTTTTAATTTCTCCTATTGACAGTCTTTACGTCGAGACTGATGACCCTTCTCTTAACCAACGCCGTATAAACTATCTTTGTAATATATTACAAAATTATCTTCTAACGAGTCTAATCCTGCATTTAACTGTGTCTTTAATCCTGTTTATGAGGATTTGTATTGCAAAAAGCTTTCTCTTGTTCCTCCTCTTCGGCTCAGCATTAAACCATTTATTGCTGCTGTCGGCATTGAGCTGGAAAATATAGCTCCTTCCCGACTTCTTCTTCTCCAGCTTGGCTATTGGTTGGGCCACATAACATTAACTGCATTTAAAAAATCGAAAACTAATGGATTACAATTTAAACAAGAATATAATCAGTTAAAAACTAAATACGCGTATAGCAAATACAAATCCTTATTTACAGACGGGTCCTAGGGCGGTGGCGCAGTAGCTTGTGGCACTGTCATTGGATCCAGAACAGTATCTTCTAGACTACCGGATAGCAGCTTTATTTCTTCAGCCGAAGCAAACGCCTAATTAATAGCTCTTAAATATGTTCAAATCCACGCTAAACGTAAACAGTATATTAACTATTCTGATTCGTCTTGTCTTCAGGCTATTAAAACGTATCATGTAAATATCCACCTTTAAAGAAAGCATTCAATTATTCAATGATCTTGCAACTAGCCAATTGGAGATCATCTTTTGTTGGTTATCCAGTCACGTTGGCATTTGTGGTAACACAATGACCGATTGTGACACCATTACTTATTCCATATTCAGATTATAAAGCTACAATTAGATCTTTTATCCGTGATCTGATGCAAACGAAGTGGGACACCAAAGTGGGTATTAATATATTACATGCAATAAAACCCTACATTGGTTATACCTACTTGGGTTGCCAGTCCAGATTTCGGCAATGTTGTATTGGCCATACAAGATATACTCATGCATACCTGTTGAAACGTGAAGATCCTCCTTTTTTGCATCCCTTGTGACGAGAGAGTCACGGTCAAGCATATCCTGTTTGGCTGTGTGGAATTCTCCATTATAAGGTGTAAATATGTCAATGTCAAAACAGTTAAGTATCGTTTTACGACTGTTAGTTCTCAATTTATTTATTTATTTTAAATTCATTTCATTGATGATTTATGATTAAAACGTTCTTTAGATAGATGTATCTTAGTGATCGGTAGTTTAGATTAGTAACTTAGATTGTTAGTGGCTGTAGCTGCAATTTAAAGTCAGTTTAGCTCTACCATGCTTTTAACAGTAGTATACTAGTATTTGTTTTTGTATGTTTGCATAAACTCGCCAGCGGCTGAAGGGAAGGCGTAAATCCAGCTACTGTCCATAAAGATAGCAAAAGTACTGTAAGTCCCTATGGACCCTTGGACCCTTGGTAATCTACTTTCAGTTGTTTGCGATCTATAGCCTGTTTAATATTGTATTGTCCAAATAGTACTATTAGTCTGAACGTTTGACACTAGTTTTATTTGTAATTGTGATTTTCTCATTGTTTTACTGTCCATTGTCGACAATTGCTCATAAAATACACATACACATTTTCTATTTTAATATAAAATATGCTTTTGTCACGATATGGCAGAAGATATTGCCACTGTGAGGTTAAATATTCACTCACTCACTCATTCACTTGATGTAAGCACGGAGGACTGAACAAAATATGATTTATAAACATTTCCAGCACGTTAAAATAATCAAAATCTTTCTGACAACGCTGATGTTCACTCAGAGTCGACAATCTCGTAAGACATTTAAACACCCTTTTAATCCCAGAAATGTCATGAACTATTTAAAGACCGTTGTGGTCTCCTTAAAACACTTTGATCCTGAGATAGCAAGGTGTGTGTTTTGTGTCTGGCAATTCACATTCTAAATCATAACCTTATCCAAGATTCGAAAATAGGCGCTCATATGAAATATGTTTGCTGTAAATCTTTCAGCATCTCTTGGTAAGATGTAGCCAGGTTATCTAGCAAAAACGTGATCATATGATATTGTCTGACTCTTTGATCCATCGCATACTTAGAATATTACCAATAAGTAAAGTAGTTGGGTTTTTACATTTGGTAATCCCGATCAACAATATCAGAAGTTCGAGACATCCTTACTGAAACCTTGACTTCAGGAAATGCCTCCTGTTGTTTCCTTGGTGACCTCGCATGGTGGAAATAGAATATTTTCCACCAAATCCATCAAAACATGTGGGCAAGAATCAGACTCATTTTTGTACATGACAGTAGGAGGCAAAGAATAGTAATAATCAATGTTTTTGATTAAAGTAAAGTTTGTCTTACATCCCTCGTTGAAACGGAGCCATTTGGATCGATTCGTTTCTACCATTGACGAATTGATTCCATCAACACTGAATACACTCAACAAATAAATGTACTCAATGTACTTTTGAAATATTTGCTATCACAACTTAGTACTAACTAGCTGTATGTAAACTCTGTCCAAAAAGAAACGCACAGGTGAAAATTCAGTAATGTAAACACTTATTTACTTATTTATTTCATTTGTCAATAATGATAGAAATAATGATTGTACAAACATCAAATTTCACTTGGGTGACGTCAGCAGTCACTGTTACAAGGTACACATGAGAAATGTTTCTGGAAACGTTACACTCGACGTACGGATGGCGTGAAAGTCAGTATCTGTTGTGACCGCCTTGAGCATTCAACACTGCTTGGCACCTCCTAGGCATAGACATGGTCAGTCTCTGAATCCGTGCTTGGGGCATCCTGGTCCATTCCTCCTGCAAGGCTGGAGACAGTTGTTGCAGTGTTTGAGGTTGAGGCTGACGTCGTAGGACACTTTTACCAAGCTGGTCCCACAAATGTTCAACTGGATTGAGATCGGGTGATTTTGAGGGCCAAGGTAGAACTGTGATGTTCTGATTCCTCAGTCCATGGTGACTCGTGCCACGTGCAGCCCGGCGTTGTCCTGCTGGAAAACGTGGCGTTGAGGGTCGAAAACTGGAAGCAAGTGACGTTGCAGAACTTTGTACCTATAACGAATTGCTGTCAGGTTTCCCCGGACGTGTACCAAACCACTCCTCATGTTGTAGGAATCCGCTTCAACTACACAGTTACGAGCGTAACGTTCGTTCCTACGTCTGTAGACCCATGCTACCATCGTGTTTTCGGAGTTGAAAACGAGACTCTATGCTGAACCAAATCCACTGCCAGTGTCTCCAATTCCATCTCTGGACGTTCCTGCACCATCGACCACGTGCCATGATGACGTCGTAGTGTGCATGCTACGAGTGGTCGTCGAGGGCGTATCCCGTGCTCTCTGAGACGATTTCTGATGGTCTGTGCGGAGACGCGGCGAAGACCTGGGACGTTTCCTGCTGTGTGTGTTGCTGGGACGGTCCGGTTACGCAGGTGGAACATCCGGATGTAACGATCCTGCGCTGCATTGGTAACGCGTGGTCTACCATTCAGAGGTCGGTCGCGGGTCGATCCCAGTTAACTGTAGCGCCTCCAAAAACGGGAAATGGTTATGTGATGAACGTTAAAGTTCCATGCGACAGATGGCTGTGATTCGCCATCTTCTAGACGGCCGATGGCGATGTTCGTGTCAGCTGCACTTAATCTTGGCATTTTCAGTTCGTCGCTGAATGTCGATGCACGCTATTTGAAAAGTGTTCACTGCCTTCCTTATATACCCTGCATACTGGTGCATAAATGCAGCAATTTCCACGTGCTTAGCGCAAAAAGTTTAATTTCCACGTGCAAATTTCATGAATCATATTTTCTCCTTCAAACATCACTATTTCGTGGAAAGATGTGTGTAAGCGATTTTTCATGGACATGAACATGATATCATCATGTTTGGTGAAAGAAACTAGGTTTGATTCCATAAAAATACAATAAAGTGAATTTGAAATTTTATTATCATCTGTGCGTTTCTTTTTTGACAGAGTAAATTTACATATCACACAAACAGGCGTTTACGTTTCTGCTTCCATTAACGCCAGTTATACACTGAACCGCAAAACAAACGCCACTCCCATTTTGAAATTGGTAAGTCAGTTTAATTCAAACACATGTAAATAACAGTAATTGTCGGAAAGATCCAAAATTGACGTGTTTGATTGCCAGTAGTTAAAAACGAATTTCAGAAAATTGCAAGTGAAAATGACGACAGGTAGCGCCACAGTGCGATCCGAAAGTCAATAACGTGTATGACCTCCTTGAGCATTGACAACAGCTTTACATCGTCTGTACATGGAGTGGATGAGACGGTTGATGAAGGTCATAGGAATTTGCGCCCATACTCGGTGACACGCCTGAGAGAGTTCAGCTGCTGTTGTCGGTCTTGGTCGCACATCATTGAACCTCCACTGAATCTCGCCCCACAAGTATTCTGTCGGGTTTAAGACTGGACTAAGGACAGGCCATTGAAGCGCTTGTATGCCATGTTGACGGAGAGTGAGTCTCTAGTTGCTTTGGCAGTATGGGGACCCGTGTTGTCTTGCTGGAAGACGTAGTTTCCATGAGGACCAAAATCTAACGGGTCTCACCGCTTGATCAATGTGCCGGGCAGATGTTACTCAATTTACTCTACCAGGACACCTCGGGGCCTAGTTTGTGAGCAATAGCACCCTATACCATTATGCTCGGACCTCCCCGAGAGTCTCTTTTCAGGACATAATCATCTACAAAGCACACCCAGAGTCGTTGCCACACTCTGACTCTACCATCTACCGTCTTTCATCGGAGAAGACTACTGTCCGCCACACCCGGTGACGCCCAGTCCTATGATGTGTGGTCCACAGGAGAGGAGCACGACAATGTCGAACCCTAAGGATCAGACCCCTGTAAGACCTGCGACCCCTGACGTTTCGCTGCCTCAAACGCCTATGCACTGTGTCAGCGCTGATTGGTCTCTGGTGAGTGCCAGTGGTTGTCCGTGCAGTTTCCGTGGCCCTAGCGAAACGATTTTTCAGGTAATGACGGACAACCTGCCGATTTTGCCTCAACGTTGTCACAGGCGGTCTTCCACTGCGAGGGCGGTGGGCTGTTCTTCCAGTGGCTCGGAGTTGTTGCTGCTGGCGGTATATAGTTCGAACGTGAACAGAAAAAACTACTTGATACATGTCTTGCAGCCTGGCCAGCATTCAGTCTTCCTGAAGTTATACATACAGAAACGTGTTGATGAGTTCAAATTTCATTTTTGCCATCATAGTCGTGGGGTCTATTTATACTTACATGCCATGTGTCTGATAAATCATTGGGTTGGTAATTTGGAGTTGTTCGTTTTGTTTCGGGGTTTGTTTGGTGTTGTTTTTTTATTACTATTATTAAACTATGCATAGTTTTTGTTTGTTTCTTGTTGTGTTTTGTTTGTATTTTATTTGTGGTGTTGGTGTTTTTACTTTCTCTGTTGTTTATTTTACATGTATATTTGTTCTTGTTTGTTGGTGTTTTGGGTGTTTGGGCTTTTTGTTTATTAGGTCAGACAATCCACTGATTGACATCATGAAGGTCGATGCCTGACCACCGGATCCTTTAAGCCTCCCTAACGGCAAACACGGGTTGCTGATGACCATTGTAAGTCACAGAATGACATCTATGATTTGAAAACTATGACAGTGAAATACCCTGAGAAGGTAATTTAGCAATTCAATAATATACCTTGCTAACTTCAACATGTCATCATGTTGGCTGATAACAGCATGCACACTGAGAAGGAGATGGCAAATGGGTTCGCTCAGTATGTACCACCGCTGTTATGCTAATGCAGATTTTGAACATGTGGATGAAGTCACGCAACCTTTCAAACATATTTTGTCACCTGACACCACACTCCAAACCTGGGAATGACATTTATTAAAGTAAAACCTCAAAAGTAATTGTTTGAAAAATCAATAAAGCGTCAGGCCTCAATATGTTCCTTCAGATCAAAGAACTCTTGCCCAAGAATCACAGGTCATTATCAAGCCTGCACTGAAAAGGCCACAGTCTCGCATTACGAGTGGTATCTCTGTAAGATGTAACGTGTAGACATTCGGCGTTGTTATGGAAGGAATGGTGCTTGAGATGAAAAGAAATCTGACAATTAGAAATTAAAGTCATCATTTCAGTCACGCAACCTTTGATATCGGTGTCGTTTCATCAAGGAACAGGACCCTTCGACTGAAACTTAACACTGACCAGCAGTGGACATTTCAATTACATGAGATAAATCAAAGCGCTATTTCAAAATCTAATCCTTCATGGCATGTAGTCAGTTCAAAGGATTAGTATATATCAGATGTTTGAATACGATAATGTCATACAATACTGAACAACATGTTACTTCTCGAAGAATGGATTAAATGATTACCGACCATCTGTTTTTTTCTGTCGTGTAGTCGGGGGCGTAGAACGGGCTGATATTGTTTTGAGAAACGTAACCGGAAAACACATAAGGTGAAAGAAATGTAATTTGTGGCCGGTTTTCCCTCAGACAATCAAATTGTTCGCTGAACGTGCTGGTTGTCATAAACGAAAAGGTGCTGTTGACAGCCCCTTAGTACACTAACCGTTTTGTCAACACCTGGCATCATTACTAACGATGATGATGATGATCATCATCATCATCATCATGATTCATGATGGAATGCTTGCGATTTAGTCGAAATTGCACAATGCTTGCAGTGATTGGTAGTCCGTGTACATCTTTTAGCATTGGAGTAATTTGATCGGAGACTCAGATGCATGTGAGTTCTGCTAATGACGTTGGAGATATGCTTGTCCCTATTCAGACAGTAGTACTTCCTAATTGCAAAGATGGCTTGACAAGTTCGGAGAGTTTTGCTTTTGATCCAGTAATCAGAAATTCTGTTTTACTTTCAATATGTTTTAGTCATCCATATCTGTATATCATTGCAGGAATCAGAAAGAGAGTCCAGAGATGGCAGGGTTTCCGTGATAGGGAATGAAGAATAGATTAGGTTGTCATCTGCATATATATCACAGCTTTTATCTGGCAGATGCTTCATATATTCATTTTGTATTTATCAGTTGAGAAAGGTTGTATTTCATCAAAATAGCCCGAAGTAGTTGAAGTAAACACTCCATACTGGTTATCTGGAGTTCATCTTGCGTTGAAGCCAAAGGTCCTAACTTGCCGTGAATACTCTCGATCTTCTGTTCTGAAGTATTTTAGTCCACAGCAGATTCTTAGGGAGGGTGGTCCCCGGTGCAGGTTGGTATCAAATGACTTGTTACACAGTTTGGAGGCGAGTCGGTGCAGCTGTTTAGAGTTGGCATCTGCATCCAGCACTTTGGTGTTAAGGTACTCGGCCTCAACCCGTCTCATGGAGTGAGTCACTTTGTTCCTTTGAAACATACATCTGGCGGTAAATTTCCAGGTCTGTTCTTTTTCCATTGCTTTTCAAGCATCCATCCTTTTGACCCGATCACCTTTCTCGCCAATTGCGACAGGAACGAAATTTAAACCAACATACTGAAGCATCGCGTCGTCCCTAAGATGTTCTTTTTCTCTGCAGCCTAAAGCCTACGCTATTGTTCAAGATTATATCAACAACCCAAAATACGAAACTGGGCTTCAAGATCCTGAAAGACGGTGCTCGTATGAGATGCCCTGTTGTTGCAATTTTTCACACTTCAAAGCTACATGAATTCATGTTTCTTACTGGTCAAGGACGTGTCAGCAATCAAATCGGTGCAACGGTATCGATATTCGCTATGAAGCCTTCCCTTGTTAACTGCTAATCAACGTGAAACTGGCCAAACTGGGAAATTGCACCCAGTGTTTTCTTTTGTTAGAGATGACATTATTTGGCGCCGATGGACAATTAGTGTCATATTTGTTATGTAACGTCATCGATTCAGACACATACCTGGTGAGCTGCATATTACCTTGACACCACCAGATTGAATACCGATGAGAGCAGGACGGTAGGTGGGTACCAGACAGATTGCGAATCGAAAACAAATTACCCTTCCCCGAGGTGATTAACTTTCGACGTCAGTAATCCGTAAAGGTTATGAAACTCGTCTGAAGTTTTTCTCACCCCCGTATCCTTGTATCCCACGACAGGCATCCGTAATTACCTAAACACTTATCCGTAGTTGTTTTCACATGTATCCACACGTAGTTGTTGCCAGAGTGTGGTAGCCTGGTGGTTAAAGTCTTCGATCCTCATGAAGACCCGGGTTCGATTCCCCTCATGGGTACACTGTGTGAAGCCCATTTCTGGTATCCATGGTCGTGGCATGACTGGAATATTACAAGAAGCAGCGTAAATGAAAACTCACTCACTTACTCTTAAAGAAATAAAGAGTCAGCAAAGGGGCTTATCTATCAGTCGGTCCATCGTATCTACAAACTATGGTGTGGGATCGATAAAATCAGACGCGGAACACACAAAATCTTTTCTACAGACACTGACAAGATAAAAGAATTTGTAATGGACATACATCAACCTTATTAATCCAAATCCGATGTGGCAAGTGTATTACGTGTTACGTAATATCCTGAGTGTGCGTTTGTTGTTCAACGTCGGACACAGCAGTTTCACAATATGGCCACGATCTTTAAATAGTCGTGTCATCAACAGCATAAGTATCGACCTATGCATTTGGGATACGACGACATATGTCAACCAAGTCAGTGAGCCGGACCAGCCGATCCCGTTAGTCGTCTCTTGGTGACTGAAGACCAGTTCTGGCCCGGACCTTCACGGAGGGGTGTAATATGCATGCTGAAACATTATCAGTTAAAAAACTCATTCAAAGGATTAACGGATCTACAGCAATTGCCCCGGATTTGTTTCTGCTGTTATTGTTTTTCCGCGGAAAGATGGGTCATATTACCTGACTGGTTCGCTTCCTATGCTGTGCTTTGACCCATGAAGGTCCGGGATAGAATAGGCCCTCAGCTACCCATGCTTGCCATAAAAAAGGCGACTATGTTTGTTGTAAGAGACGACCAACGGGATCTTGTGATCACTCACTGACTCACTCACTCTTCTGCGCCTTACCTAAACAGCAAGCCATATGCATAGTATTGTTATAGTGTCTACTTCAGGACAGCGATGTCAAATATTTCTACTGACCAAAAACTATGTGACCAGGCTATATGATATTTTGTTATTATTATTCAATCTGCAATCTTGATCTTTATCACTACCGCAGAGTACATTGTTTTGTCAGCTACCTTGTTCCTCTTTGTCACTTCCATTAATTACTGTATATGACATTTATGGCCTTTATTGGTTATCCCCTGACCCAGACAACTTCCCCCTGTTCCGTAAAGCTTGGACCCCAAGCTTAAATAAATTCAAACTGATAGGAGTGAAGCTTTGTAAATACCAACAGTGCGAATCAGTACATAATCAGGGTAAAGTGATTCTTGATCTCGTTGACATCCCGTGCAGCAAATATATCTGTGCATCGACTGTAAGAGAGTGATCATCTTGTCAATTTGACACCAGAAAAATAATCATAGGATCATTGCAATGTACATTTCACATTCGGGTATTGGCTACTTAGGACAGTTTCAAGAAATATTTCAAAGTCTGAGCAGGATATTCAAATCTGGGGTCTGGCTTTGTGGTGAGGCTCAGTACCAAATAATGATAATAATTAGCGTCATAAAAGTATGCATTAAACATCTCAGCAAATATTTCACATTAAGAAATTTGAAACCAGGAGTCTAACTTTACCGCGCGACTCAGACGGTACTTGTGGGTACTGTTGCTTTTTTAAGTATGATGGGTGCTCTTCCCGTGCCTGTGACGGAGCTTGCCCATATATTGTGGGTGCTATGCCCAATAAAGAAGTATTAATAACAACCCTACTCTGACTTCAAAATTGTAAAATGCTGAATATTTCTTTGCTGTTAATGCCTTACTATTGACACATGATAAAAATGTGGTTATGGGTATCTGGAGAAAACAATATTCCTATTCTGACTTCATTCTGTATCTATATAAGTAATCAATGTTCACATGCTCGAAATACAATATGGTATAGACATAAGAAGGTAGTAATGTACTGGTCTGTGATCAAACATACCTGGTTCCACTTAGCAACAATAATACATTGTATATCCTGCACTCAGTTCATTTACCTACACACAGATAAGTAAGTCCTAATGAGCTGTCTTGTACACAATGTTCATGTTGAAGATGTTCATAAGGTGGCTTCTGGATGAATACACGATCTCCACGGGAGAGACGCACCTACTTTCTTGGTCTGTCATATCTTGCTGTTCCATCCTTAACTTGTGGGTTGTCCATTAGGTGGTTGCTGTATGATGCTCCATTCAAGATGGCAGTGTTGAGGGACCATGTTTGCTTGCAATCTCTTCGTTTTGACGTAGAACTTGGGGGATCATCCTTGATACATGATGTTAATGGTAGGCACATAGAGAGGTTGCAGATTGAATAATAATAACTAAATATCATATAGCCTGGTCACATAGTTTTTGGTCAGTAGAAATATTTGACATCGCTGTCCTGAAGTAGACACTATAACAGAAGCATTAACGGCTACAGTCCAGTAGCTATGGTTCTGTAAATACTTTGGATAGTCGGTTTAATGTTGAAACACCATCACTGTAAATCACTGACAATCACACCATCGGACATTCTTAAGTGGTCGAAATGTGACTGTTAACCTTCCAGCGCCCCTTAGGCCACATGTATACTCCCCAGGGAGCTGAGAATAAACCTTCCGTGTCAGCAGATCCATTAACCGGGGAATGAGATTGTATAGCGCACGATGTATGAAACAATATTCTTACTCTTGAAGTACGCGTCTTTCATATTTAAAGAGACAAACAAGCGGATACAAATGTTTTGTGATATCTACGAAAACGAAAGACAGACTTACATTGACGACATTGATTTGTGGGCTTCTGACCTATAATTAGTCCACAAAAATAATGTCTGAAAAATACAAAGTCAAATGATTGGACAATCTACCAAGAAGACAAAATTATGACACATTTGTGAAAGTGAATCACATGTATACACTGACTGTAACAAGGCTACAAATCCGAGTCAACCTAGTTCTGAGTAAGTGGAGAATATACGAATAAGCAGCTGTCTGCCTAATGCTGATAGCTAATGTTTCATTGTCAAGTGGGTGGAGGTATTCACAGATGCTGTTACCCCCATGGACACGACCCTAGCACTAGGTGGTCCCCCATGGACAGTTTAGAGCATGTGATACATTATCGTTAAGTTAAGTGATCGACAGGAGTGCTTGTCTACTCCCAGTTTAGAAGTCCGAATCAATATAGATTGACCGATGGTCAGGAGAATAGATCTCCCTTTTTCTGGAGCTCTGAACCTGAAGATGATAAACCTGCGACTAACTATAAACCTACAAACTCTATTCGGAAAGGGCTAATTTCGATCAGGGCATTATATGTAGCACCGTGTACTATTGGGTTCCATGTATATCAAGAAGTATCATATATATATATGGAGAGAGAGAGAGAGAGAAAGACACACACACACACACACACACACACACATATATAATATATATATATATATATATATATATATATATATATATATCGAAAAGTATTCTCCACCCATTCACCACAAAACCTTATATCTAAACCCGATGCGGCTAATCCGACAATCATACCATTAAATCAGAATGAGGCAATCAGAAGTATGTCGAAAAATGACGTCATGTCCTACACGAAGTTTGGCCGTGGATTGATTCAGTCAGTGTCACAATGCTGTTGATGTTTCCCGAGATATACAGACATAGACTTTATTATAGATTCCGCATTGATCGGACATGAATGTCGGATGTTTTCGTCCACCATTGTCTCGAGAATGACAGTGACTGGTGCACAGACAGGCACTTATCTATAGTTAACTGTCTGTGATCAGGCCTGAGTATTGATGGCGATGGATGCAGCTGAAGTAAAGACAGACGTTTAGCAAAATATATCGTACTCTGTATATTGTATTTCACAACAAAACGTTTCTTTCATACATTTTACTTTGTACCGCGGAAACTTTGTATTACAACTGGCTTAACCGGGGTTTTCTTGCCGTACAACTTAACTCACTGGACTCGAACGGAAAAAGGAAGAGTCCGCGTGTTTGCGTTGCACTTTTCTTACCAATATTTGACTATACATGATCGTTCCAGATCATTCGTGCACGTGCACACATCCGACACGTGTATCACTGATAGATTTGTTATAGGACAACAAAGACATTTGAACGCTACCTTTTCCTTCCAACCAATGTGTATATCTCAATTCAGAATGCCAGAGCAACTAACCACCTTTAACGTTTTGAGACCGGTTTCTAGTCGGACATAACCAGAGAAAATAGAACATGTAAGCTACGAGACTCACTCACAATAGCTGATGAACTTCATCATTTACTGTGATGTAGTTACTTTAACGACATTAGACTAGAGTGTATTCCTTCACAATACCTTAAATGGAAAAGGCTGGTTACCTTCTTACCTTCAAGCCAACAATGTGTACAAAGAAAACAGCAAAACTGGAAACGCTGTCTATATTTATTATACTATCGCACTTTAAATGATAACTGTGCTCATCTTGTTATTCACTATGTAATCCGATACTTTTGTGCTCTTGAACCACAGCTGGGTGGTTGAAGGAGAATAAAGAAGTTGAAGAAGTGTAAGTAAGTGTCTTGTTTCTGAGCTACATTTCCGTCTGCCATTCGGACAATATATGAGTAATACACAGAAATACCTCGGTTCACGTGTATTAAGTTCACATATGGGGACGGTCTATTGGTTAAAGCGTCCGCTTGTCACGCTGAATACCCGGGTTCGAGTCCCACATGGGCACAATGTGAGATGTCCGCACTGGTATTGCTGGAATATAGATAAAAGCGACGTAGACTCATACTTAGTTACTAGTTCACAAATGAATGTTTATACAACTGTGGAAACACTAATAGTTACAACTGGTTTCAAGGCGTGCTGCTTTCTTTACCATTTCCTTGCTGGGACCAGTTCAGTGAGTGGTTGGTTTGTTGGTTGGTTGGGTAGGTGGGCGGGTGGTTTTGTCATGGTGTTAAACATTAGTTACCATCACTAGACTTGAAAATATGCAGGTTATGGTCCCTTAAATACCTTGAATATTTTTGGTTGAAATATTAGATTATTTCCATTCCCTTGTGGGAAGTCGCATGAATCAATGAAGCCATGCACCCAGAATACGCAAATGAGTACACAGGCTCAGATGATGATGGTATTTCGTGTCTCGAGAAAAAGATACTTCACATTATGTCAGACTTCGGAGATGGTGTTAAATTTATAATTATTGATGATTTTAATGCACGGACTGCTGAAGAGCCAGATGTTATTTCACATTCTGATACACAACATTTGCCGCTCCAGGAAGACTTTAGAGACGACAGTTTTGACATGAAAAGAGTATCATGTGATAAACAAACAAATAATTTTGGTAGAAGTCTTCTCAACTTGTGCAAAGTTTTCAGCCTTCATATTACCAATAGAAGGAACCCATGTGATAAACTTGGTAATTTCCCATGTATCACCCATTCTGGAGCCAACGTCGTTGACTATGTACTGGTATCGAGTGAATGTTTTACTAGAATTCACGACATTATTGCAATACCGAGATCAGAGTCTGATCATCTCCCTATATCATGTCATCTTAGTGACGTCATCAAGCTTATGACAAGCCATGCTGCGCCTAGTATACCCTTCTTGAAAGTGGCAAGATATATTTACAGCAATAGTGATAGACAACATTTCACTGATGTGTATACTTCTGACAAAGTGATCTGGATGATCTCGGAATTCCTAGAGTATTTAGATGGTGATATTAACTGTACAGTCACCAAACTGTCTAATATTTTTGCTGCTACAGGGAGACAACTCAGACTGACCGTCTTTGATGTGCGAACGACTCTCAAACAACCACCCTGGTTTGATAACGATTGCCAACAACTAAGAACCAATAAATATAGATGCTTTCACAGATTTAGGAAAATCAACTGTGACGAATATCGAAGGAAGCACTTAGAATCAAAAAGAGCCTTAAAAAGTTATGCTGTCTCAAGAAAACTGAATTTGATAAGAAAGAAGCAGACGAGATGGCCTATAAATCAAAACATGGAAATTGCAAAGCATTTTGGAAAATGATAAAACAAGCATTTCGCACAAGTAATGACTCATGGATTCCAGCCCAGGACTGGCACTGTTACTTTAGGAATCCTAAATTATCTCTGTCTTTGATGAACATGTTAAATACTTTCTTGAACACCACTCGTGCCAAGACTGTGATGGGTAAGCTAGCCAGGACATCTATCTCGATGAGGAAATTTCCGAAACAGAAATCAAAAATGCAATTTCTAAACTGAAAATGGGAAAGCAACTGCTACAGATAGGGTACCTCCGGAAGTTTACAAACTATCATCGGAACTTATAATCCCATATGTGAGGCTGTTATTTAATAAGGTCCTAGATGAGGGTATGTTCCCATTACTATGGTATATTGGAATGATTTTGCCTGTATTTAAGTCCGGAGATAATCAAATTACAGAGGAATTTCCCTACTAAATATCATGAGAAAAGTCTTTACAACAATAATCGAGTCACGACTTAGAAAATGGATTGAAGTTAACGAATGTATATCTGAATGTCAAGCCAGATTTTGTCCACAATATTCTACTACAGGGCATTTATTTACACCACAGGCATTGTTCCAAATATTTGGGTAAAACAAAAGATCATTCCTGTTGGTGGATTCATTGACTTAAAAAAGCATTTGACTTTGTAGACAGAGATAAATTATTATATGTGCTCGTGCAACGTCGATGTCATGGAAAGTTATTTATCTTACTCAAAAATATGTACCATCAGTGAAGGCTTGTGTTAAAGTTGGTAATTCAAGTAGCTTTTGATACCTCCCGTGAAGTAAGACAAGGATGTATCTTAAGTCCCGTACTCTTTATTCTGTTTATTAATGAATTTGTACATGTCTTGTATATGTCTTTTAACAGTGGAGTGTTCGTTACTCAGGATATACGAGATCTACTGCTACTAATGTTTGCCGACGTATCATCGTATTTCAAAATGGTGGAATTCTGACAAAATCGGAGAGATGGTTGTTCGGTAATTAGCCTATGCATTTTGTTACTTACTATAAATATCTTGGAATTGTGTTTGACGATTTTGGGCAAAATTATTTGGGTGTCAAGTGTGAGATCTATTTCACTGAGAAATGGTTTTTCACATGTATGGCTAAACCAAAGTGTTGGCGATGTACAGTTATTCATCCTAACCTCCGAACAACGCATCAAAGATATAGTCTACAAGAACTGGCATATAGACGTTTGCAGCTCAACATTTCTAAAACACTATTCACAATTCAAATACGACCTTCATTTGGAACCGTATATCACTGAATTAAAAAAAAAACAAATACCCAATACGTGCACACTGCAAATTCCGAATTAAAAGTGTCAGTGATACTGAACGTATTACACCTATTAAAATAGAATGTATTTGCACTGGAAAATGCACAATGCACACACACGAACGTACACACACAGATACCTACCTACCTACCTACATACATGCATACATACATGCATATATACATGCACGCAGGCACGCACGCACGCACATACATACATACATACATACATACATACATACATACATACATACATACATACATACATACATACATACATACATACATACATACAGCCAGCCTAATTCCATTTTTATGAAGAGATATTCGCGTATGCGAAACATGCTCTAAATTATTTGGTAAAGAATTTTAAACCACAAAGCACAATAACTGTAACCACTCTATCGCAGTCAGCATGATGTCAAAGCAAGACTCGTCAACAATTCTAATGCCTGCAGATTGCTGGAGAGGCCGTTATGAGTGCATGTGGCTAGCGCTGGTTTTAGACTTACAATACGTAATGACCCCAAGTTGACTTAACACCGAAATGTCTCCTCCTATGAGATTTCTTTTACATACAAATGAATTGTTATGTGCGAGCGTTATTTGTTGTAGAATAGTGTAGTAATTGTTTCTGTTAGAATAGTGAAGTTTGAGTTAGAATTGAGTTAGAATTCAGCAGGGGCAATGGCGTGCTCTTATACTAAATGTCATGAGCAACTGCGAGTCAAGAGGATCCTGGAACATTCTGTGGATGGAATAATCCAGCGTGTTAAAGCGTGTTAAAGTGAGTATGGTCTTACACCGCATTTATCAATATTTAGAATATGTTATATTCGGGATTACACTTCCCTAATAAAGTACAAATTCTAGCACCTAATCGCCAGCACAGCAATTCAGTCTCCTATCCTGCTCAGCCACCTGGCAGTTAGATGCCTGACTGGAAGTTGCGGGTTCGAATCCCGGATTGGACCCAGGTAGGCTAACTCCCTACCCCCTCCCCCCACAAGCATGGAATAGAATGCTCCTGTTGGAAATATCCTATAGATATGGGGCTGGGTTGTGTCTTTGTCATTGAACATCATCTGTTAATTTTCATTCTGGATTCCCCACCAAGATCTCTTCCTAACCTTGATCGTGAATTTAATAACCACTATCTTGCCTGCTATAGTTTCTTTAATATTTGTACTGCCACTCTCTATTACGGTTATTATTCCTTTGCAGTAATTGGTACTGATCAGAAAATAAATATAACATAGAGTCGTTAATTAATTCCTTTGTTATTTTTTGGTTTTCTACTGAATTCATTTATATACCGATTTCCACTTATTGTTCCAGATTGGAAAACGAAACGTAACGGAATAGGTATGGCTCTCGTCATCGTATACATAGTCGAAATCGATACGTTACTCTTGTATCGATGCAAATTCAATGGGAACCCCGTATGAACGGAATTCAACTTTTTGGAAACTACATGTGCGAACCCTTGTTTCAATAAGGTTCAAAATTGTATTTCTTAAACGATGCTTAACAAGAAATATATGTTTTTCAATTGATTATTTAGTCAAGACTCCATATTTACAAACAACAGCTGTAATACTGCTGAAACATATACATTGTACTCGTGAAATAGTCAAAATTGTACAATCGAGTATATTTTATGGTAGAGTTATGGATGTGGGGAGGGATTCTGACAGATCTTTAGATTGTACATCTACAGTCCGGTGTATTTACGTCGACTCGTAGCTTCGACTGTTTTGTCTGTCGGGTTCTTGAATACATGCGTGCACAGAAGCACAGATGTTGAAATCATTCCTGATCTGCTGAGAGAGTAATGAGTCCAGGTGTTCGTGAAATGTCTGAGAGTCATTACCTCTGACGAGACCAGCACTGACCGAGAGTCACCCGTCAACCCTACCTCCCCTGGGGACTGGCCCTGGAGCTGTACGTCCCCTGGTGTTATGCCTCATGATTTTCCAGCGTTGTCGTGAATAGCAGGATAATTCCAGGTTTCGTTTGAGAACTGTTAGCTAGCTCGTTGTAAATGTGGATCATCTATCATAAGTGAGTGAGTGAGTTACGGAGCAACTCCGCTTCGAATAATAATCTCATCGACGGATGATCAATTTAAATTGGAAGGAACGTCATAAGTGACTGAGGTTAAAGCTATGTTCCCTTTTATGTATGGCGATTGTAACACTCGATAAACTATAATTAGGGCAAGCAAATTCGTACGAATCATCAGCGGATCCCAAAAGGTACGGGACGTCACTCTGCATGCACAATTACATGCCTCCAGAAAGTAGTCATCATGATCGTGACACATATATACATAACGAGTGAACGTTGAACATGAAAGCTATTCAAATGTGATATTTTAATTGATTTATTCATGAGCAAAAGCGAGATAAAGAGTGCAAGAAAAAATTATTTTAATATATACGGTATCCATAATTGTACTGTGTAATGTGTAGATGGTATCCAAGGTTACATTAATTGTCTATACGGTATCCAAAATCACCTTCATTGTGTATACGGTATCCATGGTTACCTTCATTGACCTTCATTGTATATGCGGTATCCAAGATACCTATATTGTCTCTACTTTAACCCAATTTAGTGTAATTGTGTATACGGTTTCAAAGTTACCTTTGTTGCGCATACGATATCCAAGGTTACCTTCAGTGTGTATACGGTATCCAAGGTTACCTTCAGTGTGTATACGGTATCCAAGGTTACCTTCAGTGTGTATACGGTATCCAAGGTTACCTTCAGTGTGTATACGGTATCCAAGGTTACCTTCAGTGTGTATACGATATCCAAGGTTACCTTCAGTGTGTATACAGTATCGCTTAGTTTGGTTACATAACATTGGTTGAATTCGTTGAACTTTCAAGTGGTTACACAAGAAACCACAATGATCGCATGAACATATTTAGAACACGTCTGTAAATGTCACTGTCAAAGAATATACTTATGTCATGTTTACGCATCCGTTTTATACCAGTGATACATACATACTGTTCGTGTTGTGAATGTTCATGATAATGTTAACATATGTATATTAATCAGAACGGCACTCTTGGGTTTTGGGTCTCCCTATAATCGATGTTGAATGTTTACCTAATCAGTTACTGAACAACTTGCTGTGAGATGTGAATCGTTGTGAAGTGGTCCCGAGGGTGAATGGTAGTTAGAAATCAATTTCCACAAAACTATGAGTTAAATAACTAGGTCCAACCACAACAACAAAATAGATGTGTTTCATGATATTTTCTGATCTCGTCACTTCGGTTATCGCGATTATTTCCTTTGTTACCTGAACTACTGGGCGAAGGGGCACGGTATGTGTGAATTTCTTCCTAGTCATTTATCGTATGATTTAAACAGTAGACTCACGGGAAGAATGGTCCTTGCACAAAGGAAAATAATAGCGAAATTCGAGGAATTGTTCTAAGCCAGGTAATCCGCGGTAATTAGTCACAAAGGTAAAAGAACATCATACTCCTTTTATAGCCAGAAATATTGACAACATCATTATTAAAAGGAATTCTAGATTTCTTTAATTGTTACATGTATTGATGCTGCTACTTGAATATCGATTTCACCCATGTCTTTAGTGAATTACTAGGGCAGAAAATATATATCTGGCGTATCATATACAATCAATGGTCTGTAGTCTTTCTGACATGTTGTCCTAACAGCTTGTAATCCTTATTATATGTTGTCCCCATGGTATGGGATCCTTATGGCATGATGGCATTTCCATTGGGTATACGGTATCCGAGGTTACGTTCATTGTCTATAAGGTATCCAGAATGACCTTCTTTGTGTATGCGGTGACCAAGATTACCTTCATTGTGTATAAGCTTGGCATGGTGGGCGAGCTGGCTAAGGCGCCAGGCTAGTGATTCAGCGAGGTTGAGGTTTCGGGATCGAACCCACCTGTGACCGGGTGTAAAAACTTTTGAGTCAACTTTGTGTACAGACCCTTTCAGTGTTGTCACAACCCCTAGTGTACAGTACACAACCCTGTGCACTTAAAAGAACCCACGAATCCGTTGGTATATGACCAGATGGTGGCCACATGAACACGTGCATACACCTAGTTGCGGGTACAGCACCGTGCAGTAAACTTGGACAAAGTGCTGTGACTATGTGTCCCAGTCCACCCAGTTATCAATTGGGTACCTCGTTAGGATGAAAGAGCCACAATAATCTCGGTGCGCCTAGTGGCAGCACGAGTTGTATACTCCCCAGGGAGTTGAGATTGAAACACGATGTGCTGTTGAGATTGACATCCAGTGATCGAGGGAAAAATACCAGCGCCTTGAGCATGCACTAGTGCGTGACTATATGTGCTATATAAATATCCCATCTATCTATCTATCTATCTATCTATCTCTCTATCTGTCTGTCTGTCTGTCTATCTATCTATCTATCTATCTATAAGCTATCCAAGGTTGCCCGACATAAACGTTATTCACATTCTGAACATTCTGCACTAATCCAGTCACTAATACAGTAGTGTTCTTTCACATATATCGAGGGAAACAAGTAAGGGAACACATGAGGGTACAAGTGTTCCTTTATTCTTTTCTATGTTGTTTCTCAAGCGGTGCGATACAGGGATTTTGAAGAAACCTTGGGAACATGTACAGTAAGGACTGTTCCTTCATGTGATCCCTAATTTTTCCCTCAATATATTTTACGACATTGACAATATCTTCAGGTCAGCAAACACATTGTTTCAGTTTTTACAGTATAACCAGCCTGTCATCATTAGGAATACCTTTTCACTGCAATGTACACGCAAGTGCTTTTCTGGATTCAGATCGCATCAAAAGTCTTAATGGTTAGTTGCTCTTGGCATTACTTACATTACCAAACCTGTTGGTTGTGAAAGTAGACAGAGAAGAATAAACAATTATTTAGGAAGCCCACGGATGGTACTTCAAAATTTTCCTTACCAAAATTGTACAACTTATCAATATATTTCAGGAGATATACTTTTATTACAATAAAATCAATGTCGTGGGCGTGGGAGACCAAGTCGTAGAAGTAGCATGTATTGACTGTACAGTAGTAGTGGTAGTAGTAGTAGTAGTAGTAGTAGTAGTAGTAGTAGTAGTAGTAGTAGTAGTAGTAGTAGTAGTAGTAGTAGTAGTAGTAGTATGCTTGAGCAAGTAACACTTCATCAGGACGTTCCTGATCCGAAGATTTATGTTGGTTTGATTACATCCCGATATGCTAGCATAATACATGAGAAGTCAACTTTGACCCGAAAGTAGACCCGATACGTTTATAATAATTTAGTCCAACACCCATGTGGCGATGTTAATGAGTCCTAAGAGAAAATTTCGCGATATCCAAAGTACAACACAGCCATAGGAACCAAGCCTTTAGTTCGAGAAAACCGTTAGTCCGACTAATCAGAGTTCAACACAACGATGGCTGATGTTGTGTGTTGCTGAAATGGTCGTCATAACATGAGGTCAAAAGTAGGACAACGTGAAAGTTAGATCCACATGATCGAACACTTTATCCGCTAAACAAGCAGAGTTGATCCTAGACTGGCGCCATTTTCTGTCTGACTATCCCTTCTGCAATAATGACATGATGTGACATGACAATAATGACATCGCGTGTCATTTTTCAAACAAAAGCCACCATCACTGTTGTATGCAACAAAGACAACCATGGGATCCTTTTAATCAGAACGAGTATAGGAATCTAAACCAAGATCCTTAAAGCCCAAGGGACACAACTGCATATCTAATTGTCTTTCACAACTCTGAGTTCAAATTCTATTAATCTCACCATGGATGACTATATTCATTCTCTATGCTCTAATAATAGCAAAGACATTCTTAAGGGTGACATGCCTTAGGACAGTACAAGTATGATACCTTGAAATCCAGTCCAGGATATCAGCCAACGGCTTTCACTGCCCAGAATAGTGTGTGGCTCAGATTTGCGTGTCTATTAGCCCGCCAGGAACATCATGACACAAATATGTGGAACTGTACCCAGTCAACTGACATAATTCTCAGTGTGAGAAGTGATATTAATCAACCATGGTAGTCATCACTATTGTCAATAATGTCGTCGTTATTGTTATTGTCATTGGTGTTTTTGGTGAGTGAGTGTGAGTGAGTTTAGTTTGACGCCACACTCAGGTAAATAACGGCGGTCTGTAAATAACTGAGTCTGGACCAGACAAGAATAGAAAAACAAACACACGTATTTACAAGTGATTAAAAGTGTTATTACAATTTACGTAAATATTTATTACATTTTGCCGAAACCAAACGTTATTACAATTTACGTCAAGTTTTATTACAATTTGCGTTATTAGAATTTACGTCAATTCTTAATACAATTTACGTTTTCATTACAATTTACGTCAAGGTTATTACAATTTGGTGCAAATATTACAATTTGCGTTTCTATTACAATTTGCGTCGTAACAGCCCATACTGATGTGTGCTTTTATATCATCTCTATGTACACAGCTACACTCTTTCAACGTCAACGTCGAGTGGAGATTTAACGCACTGGATGCTTTTGTTTTTGTAGCAACCGTTGCAAAATTCGTAAAACAGCACTGAGCCTTATGGCAAACAAACTCAGTGATCAGTCAAATTAAAAGATGAATATTTCATTTTGACATGGTACACTTGGTATATTTAATATGTAACTGTTTAACCAAAGTTCAGTCACTGGCGATTTCCAAATGCGATCTTAATTCTGTAATGTTCCAATCCCATTTTTAAAATATACCTGTTAGGATATTCAACAACCTGTTTCTAAACAAATAATATTTGGAATGTTCAAATTAGTAAATGAAATAAAAACAAGGGAATAAATCGCAGTGAGTACAGAATGTTTTCTTAAACACATCAATGTAGATCAGCCCATATCACTTGGCTTCCCAGTTTGAGAAATGATAGCTCTTTCCCTAAGAGAGGAAGAACTTTCTGTTTCTTCTCCTCCGGTCAGTCAATCGTTTCACAGCCTTCCTGCTTTCCAGCTTCTGAAATTTAGAAAACAAACTATCAATACAAACAAGCATTCGTCAACAATATCCATGGCGAGAGAAAAGAAAACTGTTCAGTATTGCTTGAGGTGAAATAAACTGAATCCCCTGTCCAATAAGCGAGGAGCTCAAAAAGTATAAACTGAGCATTTAACCTCCAAAGTTTTAATCGCAGAACAGCTTATTGATATTTGATAGAGTGCGGAGACACAAAGAAATTCTCCTGTGAAAGCCGTAATTTATTTTCTAAATGTTACTTACAATATGCTAATATTTAACGAAGGAATATATATGCGTGAACGCAGACATGATAAATGCACCTGTATTTATTTCTTATTGTTACTGTTACTTGACTCGCATGATGTACATGTAGATACGCTATGTTTCAGTCGCTGTATGCTCTCTGCTGTCTGAAGTTAAGTGAGACGTCCTTTCGCCTCAATGAGTCGAAACATGCTTTTGTAAAGAATGGTGCACAATAATTATTGTTCATGAAATCTAATGATGTAGAACTGATTCTGCGATCAGGCGTGGTCTGAAATAATCTAAGCACCACCTTAAACAGGATTTGTGTTTTACTGTGATCTCCCTTAAGCTGTAATACTTGCCTGTGACGTTCATTCGTCTGTGAAACCAACTTTTATGAATTCAGCTGATAAAATTTGAAACAAAATCGAACACACGACCAAAGGTGTCTGGTTCGGCAGAAGGACGCAATAGCAACAGTGAAATAGTGATTGAGTTAAGCGTTATGCCGCACTCAGCAATATATGGTGTTGGTCTGCATATAACCGAGTCTGGACCAGAAAATCCAATGATCTACTGCATGAGCATCGATCTACGCAATTGGGATATGATGACATGTAGCGATCAATTAAGCAAGTCTGACAACCCCATCACGTTAGTCGCCTCTAACGTTTTATCAGTCCTAATACGGATCTTCACTCGTTCAAAACGCAAAGTGGTGAATAGGGGACAGTAGATAACATTGGGGTGCAACAATGACCGAGTTCGATTCCCGACATGAGTTCAGGGTGGGAAGTCCATTTCTACTGGATTCGGCCTTAATGTCGCAGGAAGTTTGTTAAGAGGCGTAAAATCGAATTCACTCTGCCACCCACAGACCCACCCACTCACTCACTTCTTGTTAATAAGGATGTGTCCGTTGCATAATTATACATATCTCTACCCGAGTGTCTACGTAACACACCGCCACATAGTGTGGATATTTAACACCATGGTGATAAATCTGTGATAAATGGAGATCCCATAGACAACTTGCCCTCATAACCGAAAAGAAGATTATTTTAAGAGTAATTGGCTTTAATGACAATAATACAGATCGACAATGGCAGACTGGCAGCAATCGTCTGAAAAACGTCACCAACTGTGTTTCACCAACCACCGTAAACACCCTGCCTGCTGAGATCGATAGAACAAGCCCAGAAAATTAGCGCAAGGGCTTGCTTCAAGTGTTGGGTATGATACTCAACAGCCTAAAGGAACGCCTGTAGCTGAGATCCTTCGATCAGTGTGTGATTGATTTTCACAAGCCTTCGTAATTACGTTTCCTTAAGGTGGGACATGGAATGGATTTCAACGAATGGTTACGAAGTCGCATTGATGGCGCATGCAGTATCCACAATGATATTGATTCTGCTGGTGTCAGTGTTTACATCATGTGTTACTTGCTGAATTGTTGGGCAACAAATGTTGATGATTATTACAAGATTTGCAAGGAAACGTGTTAACATGGGACTTTGCAGCTTTAAGTTGTGTAATACCTGAAGAATACTGATAGTTTCTCGACTAAGGTGTTGCGGTCCGGTGTGCCAAATGTTTGGTTTTCTTGTATAAGAACTTATGTTGTCTAGCAATAAAAGCTTGGTGGCTTCGTATTCCTTATCATATTTTTACATTTATGTCGTACCTCTGACAACTCAAAGTGTCTCACTTTTTGAATGTGTGGACTCTGTGTGTTAATTACATGATAGCAAGGATGCTGTCGTGTGATTTGATACAGAGTAGCAGAGAAGCAATTGACAGTATATTCCAGTAGCTATTCGAATACAGCTCGAGCTCACAATCTCAGTAATCATCTCTATGCTGATGGCACTCAGCTATATCTCGAATTCAAGCCCCTAACTGCATCTTCTCTACAGATTACCCTGCAGACATTAACAGATTGCATAGTTGAGATCCAGTGTTGGATGAGCAGTAATTTTCTGACATTGAACGATGACAAAACTGTGATTCTCATCATCAGCTCCAAACAGAGAAAATCAAAGTTCAAGGTCCTTGGAGTTTCAAACTGAGGACGTTTGTTCAACCAGAAAGCTATGTTCGAAATCTAGGAGTCATCTTTGATTCAAAAGTAATCATAGAAAAGCACGTCAATAACATGTGCAAATCTGCATATTACCACCTAAAGAACAGATTACCGGGTACATGAACACTCCATTAGTAAAATGCCTACGCCATGCGTTTGTGTCCCCATTCTAGACTACTGTGCAACAGTCCACCCTATGAATTACAGAAGTACATGCACAGCATTTTCAAACCACGGCAGCCAGGCTCATACCACGCACATACATGTATGTGCACATAACACCAGTACTGATGGTGTAATTGTTAATCCTTTGTCTGCCACTCAGAATTCTATCTGTAATCGCATTGCAATGTTTTCACAACGGCGTCACAATTTCATATGGAGGCGTCGCTTTTACAGTGATATACAGAAAAGCAAAAGAAAAGGAAACAAAATGAAATGTCATAAAAGTAAGAGTTCACGTTTATGTCTTTTTTTGAGAACTTGACAAAAACGGAGTTGCGTTCCTTTTGCTGAAACTGTTATCCTGACATTGCGTTTCCTCTGTTAGGTGAACGTTGACCACTAACTGACGGTCAGTCGGCAAGAGGTGTGTGTGTGTGTATAAAATACATGGTTCGAACATTGTGGTGGTCGTTATCGTACACAATGTTTTGACATACGTTTCGTGACACTTCAGATTTGGTTCAGATGTAATGTATCAGCTGTATACAGGATGGGTAAATAGACTTAACACTTTTTAAGAACAATGTTATATTCACTTCAAACTTTGGCAATACATTTCAAGTGAGTGACCCTTACTTACCATTGTGATACCTCAACATATTCAACTATCAACAGAAGTGTCAAAGATATCATTAATGTGAGTGAGTGAGTGAGTGAGTGCCAGCCCCGCAACAGAACTTGACTGCGGAAATAACCAGATCCCCATTCTAGCTGACTCGGGCACGAAGTACTCATGGCATATTCTACACCGGAATACCGGTAGGAATGAACATTAGAAACGTATTAAAGCTGAATGTGAGAATGACACATGTGCATGCATGCTACCTGAAGAACATCCCGCGAAATGGTAAGGAGATGTTAGTAGGACGAACACACAATCGATCAGCATGAAATCTGCCTGCCCTAAGGAAGTACATGGAACTTCGTGTACAAATCTGTTCTTAATGACAAATTCCTCTGTTAGTGTTCTCATTGCTACTGCTCACACCACGACTGCGAAGTCATCTATTTTCGAGAGGGACCGGAAGCTATTTTATCCATCAAGTCTAAGATATTTCATGCAATCAAGAGTTCAGTTTTTTGTACGACGTGATGTTATTGTGATAAAGAAGCAGTAACGTTGTAGTTCCAGCGTTGGGTACCAAGGTTGTTGAGATACACTCTCGGTACTTTCGAATTTGTAACCTCTGTATTCCCTATAAGCCGCGAATATATGCGGCCTGGTCGTCCTTGAATACATCCGACTGTGTTTCACGTGAATATATATTACATACATACGGGCTGGTTATGTGTAGATGAAGACTGGTGGTTCGTGGAAGCATCACGCCTTGGTGACGTACAGACTAGTATCTGAATATACGCGATGTTTTCGTAAGTGCATAGATACGGCTTTACCAACAGTGATTAGACATGACCTTGACGAATGAAAATAATGTGAAAGCCCGTGAATATCTTCACGGGCGTCCAAGCCACAAATAATGTGAACGCCCATTAAGATATATATACTGTATAGTCTACCGTGAATAAAAATAATGTGAACGTTAGTGAATATCTGCGGATCAGACGCCAGTGCAGACTCCTTCGTGAGTACAAATGGTGTGGACGCCGTAAACTGAATCAGATCCGTGAATACATACGGCCTCGGCAACAGAGACATGGAGCCCATGAAAACATACGGTTGTCGTTATCTCGACGAAAATCAGTCCGATCCCCATATAAAAGCTTGGAACTCTAATATCTAATTTTACGATAAGATTTCCACTGGTTTGAACTGACATTGATAAAAAGTCATTTACAAATGCTTGTACTGAATTCAAAATTATACTCAGATTTCAAATGAAATTTCTTATGAGCATGGAAATTAAATTTCGTTTACATTTAAAGTGTATACTCAGGTTAAACATGAAACGTGGATGCAATATGACATATGAACGTGAGAGCGCCTGCTGTGTTTCTATGTGCTGTATCACCAGGATTTACGCCATTTCATCTTGATGTCAATAAAAATACTTAATACATTGTAATATCTCAGGAAAAAAGATATTTATCTAATGCACAATCAGTGTTGCGCTAATATGTTTTGTAAGGGATTTTACGTGCATTTTATATCCACCTGTGTGTGCACGTGTGCATTATACCAGCTCTAAAGCAAAAGAAAAAACATCCGGATCTGAATGAATCTGTATTTTTGTGAAAAATATTCACTGCATAAAGCTCTATCTATACATCGCGTATCTTAGAAACATTGTCCTCCAATTCACAACACAGCGTCATGAACGTTACACCATTTCATTGATTCTTGTCGTGAATAATGTTCTTGGAACCGCCTTTTCCAATGGCAATATTTTTACAGACATTGTTTGGTAATGATTACACAGAAATAAAATAATACATCCTTAAAAGTGACAAGAAAAAACGTCGGCATGCCACATGAGCGTGTGTGTCCACGTAAATCCCACGAGTGCGTGTGTATCCATGTTTTCCTGTGTGTGGGTCTGTGTCTAAGTATTTCCTACAGGAGCGTGTAGGTCTGAATATATTCTTCATTTGCGTGTGTTCCAAGTTTTCTGCACGTGCGCTTGTATGTCCAGTTATATTCTGTAGGTGCGAGTGCGTCTAAGTATACTCTATAGGTGAATGTATGTCTAAGTATACTCTATAGGTGAATGTATGTCTAAGTATACTCTATAGGTGAATGTATGTCTAAGTATACTCTATAGGTGAATGTATGCCTAAGTATACTCTATAGGAGAATGTATGTCTAAGTATACTCTATAGGTGAATGTATGTCTAAGTATACTCTATAGGTGAATGTATGTCTAAGTATACTGTATGTCTAAGTATACTTTATAGGTGAATGTATGTCTAAGTATACTCTATAGGTGAATGTATGTCTAAGTATACTCTATAGGTGAATGTATGGCTAAGTATACTCTATAGGTGAATGTATGGCTAAGTATACTCTATAGGTGAATGTATGTCTAAGTATACTCTATAGGTGAATGTATGTCTAAGTATACTCTATAGGTGAATGTATGTCTAAGTATACTCTATAGGTGAATGTATGTCTAAGTATACTCTATAGGAGAATGTATTTCTAAGTATACTCTATAGGTGAATGTATGTCTAAGTATACTCCATAGGAGAATGTATGTCTAAGTATAACCTGCAAGTACGTGTATGTCTAAGTATATTCCACATGTAAATGTATGTCTACCCAACACGCATGTATTGTACATCTAAGCATATCCTGTATTAGTCCTAACTATAGTCTGGTTCATAATTATTGAGAATGTTTCATCTTACTTTGAGCTATCCTAACACCTCAACCGATTCACTGATACTTAAAACTAAGTAATGGTGTAAGGGAGGTAACTCATCTTGGCCTACTGAGTATAGTACAATTAGAGTTACCTCCCCTGAATCTGTAGCAGACGTCATTTTCCTCAGCACTGTCAACAATGTCTGCTGAAGATAAAAGAAGGTTGATTTTTGAGTTGTGTAATCAAGGAATTGATGATGTAAATACATTGGCAGAGAGAACAGGAACTCCTCTTTCTACTGTGTATAGGATTAGGAAGAATTTTAAAGAGGGAAAGGATTTTGGGCACCAGAAAGGAGCAAGGAGACCAAGAAAATTGGACTTCTCAGATCGCGTCCGGCTGAGAATTTTAGCGTCTAAAAAGCAAAGGGCAAGCATCTCCAACATCAGGTATGAAATGATAGAAAGGGGATCAACAGTTGTATCAAAATCTACAGTTAGAAGAAATTTGATTGATCTTGGATGGGAGAAAAAGACTGGAATTACTTCTCCTCTCATGAAACAAGAACATAAAGACAGGCGTGTTGAGTGGTGTTTGGCACATGAAAACTTTGACTGGGAAAATGTGATTTTTACTGATGAAAGCTCAATATGGGTATATCCCAATAATGTGAAAATATGGACAAAGTCTGCGTCAGCACCGTTGTATCGACGACCTAAATACAGCCCAAAGTTTCATGTATGGGGAGGGATATCCTTATTAGGAACGACTCCGCTGTGTGTGTTTGAGGGAAATCTGACAAGTCAACGCTACACTAACATATTAGATAATTTTCTCCTTCCAAGTGCACATGTGGTTTATGGAAATGACTGGATTTTGCAGCAAGATAATGATCCTAAACACACCGCAAAACATGCCAAGCAGTGGTTTCAGGAGAAAAATGTGACTGCATTACCATTTCCTGCATATAGTCCTGACTTAAATCCCATTGACAACATTTGGGGGATGATGAAGGAATGTGTGAATCAAAAGGGGTTGACAAAAATTGAAGACATGAAGAGAGAAGTGGTCCGATACTGGGACAGCATAACTCACGAGACACTAACCTCTCTGATAGGAAGTATGCCTACCCGTCTTAGACTGTGCCGTGAAGCTCAAGGAGACTTGATAAAATATTAAATTGTTACCTACACAACATGAAAAGGTCAGTTCACTTTCACAATACATTCAATTTTACCTGATTTGTTCTCGTTTAATAATATGAAATGCTTTAGCTATTCTCAATAATTTTGAACCATACTGTATATTCTCGATGTCCACTGAATGTTCTCGTCACGATATGGCTGAAATATTGCCGATGTGACGTTACATATTAACTCACTCACTCATTCAATGTCCAACTTTTGAAAAGCTTCCATTTCATTTTGAAGAAATCATTTATCACGTCACGCCTAAAACTGCACACACGCGGGTAAAGTGGGTAACTAGATGTTATTCATCACAACACATTGGGGTATAGTACTTATTTTAAAATGCAGAAAATGAAAAACGACCTGGCATGTGGCACCTCTTGGATAATGGTATGCCTTCACATAATATCATGTAAAATCTGTTCAGTATAGTATTGGATAACTATTAGTCATAATCGATAATAAGATTTGGATTGCTTGGTGTATATTACACGGCCTCTATGTTTATCCCTGTAATCCTTTGTTATCCCATTTATTCTTTATCATCGCATTGTTAATTATTTATTAGTCTTCTGTTGTGTATGTCACCTGTTCTTCCAGTGTACCATTCACACCTAAAAACGATACAAGAACCTGAATCGAACCGTCGTGCTCTCGGATGGAAGAAGTTGTCATCCATACATACTTGTTCCAGATGGTCATACTGTTCATCACTGAATTGTCTGGTATAGAATCGATTATTTGCGGATCGACGCCCTATAGTTGGTATATTGCTCAGTGTAGTGTTAAGAAGCATAAAAGCACAATTTTAGCATCTATGCTTTCTGAAACCTGGTATGTATTACTTCCACATATTAAATTAAAATTCAGGCTTACAGACTATCGATGCATACTGCCTATAATGAAAAAATAAATTATTTTATAATAATATTTACCTTTTAATTGTCTGCGTAAAATATGAATAAATACCTGATATAATGAGAAATTTCTGTCAAGAACACAGGTTATGCAGCAAACGGTTGTCCTACAGTGACGCTTAGAAAATAGAGACGTGAGTTAGTGAAAAACAGACATGTCGAGCTGTTTACCATCGCCACAGCGAAATCTGCCCAGCATAAAAAGTCTTCGAGGGATCGCATGTAAAATACCGTTAAGAAACAAGCCATAGTATGTGGTGCTAACTCGTGCCATCGTGTGTTCGTGCCATCATCATTATCAGTAATATATAATCGCCCTATATTTATATCGTTGGTTTTACTTAACACTGTTCAATGGGCCCTAGCTGGAACATCATTACCATTTCAGTTCAAAGCGATCACAACCCATGTGCCATTTACTGACCGACTGACCGTGGTCTCATGTATTTCTCCAAGGTACAAGAATAATCCTTCGGGGAATAGTAAATTCAGCAAGATAACACCGTCTTGTCTTGTAGTTCAGGAACATTACGGCTAATTCGGTAGAAATAGTCATCCCTAGTGGTGGCTATCGTTTTAGTGCTTCGTCTCAGGAGTTGGATGAGGATGATAAGATGCAATGTTTGGTGAAGTTTGGAGACAGGGAGTCCATTGGTGAAAACATGAAAAGATATCTCTGCGTGTTCCCACAAAGGTAAATGTTTGGAAGTCCACTTTTGCTGCAGTGTTACCTGTTAAGTGCTAATATGGCCAACGGTGGATCCGACAAGTAGCACTTTATGTCACGGAATGTATAAGCAATACTCGTTACAATGTGGTCACTGCAACATGTTATAAACTGAGGATCAAAAGAAAGTAGTCAAGTGCTTCGGACTCTAAAGTAAAAACGTATACTCAAGTTATGTTGATGCAAACAAATATTTATATCTCATTGATGTGTTATCAATCTTACACAATGTCGACTTAAAACATCATAAGTAACTGTTGTGTAAAACACAGGAGTTCCACATGTAGCATTTTTCACACAAACTGTAAAAGCAGCTGTGGCTAACAATTGATGAACCATGCGACCGGGATCTTGAGAGACGCCATCAATACCAATACCTCGCAAGAATGCATGCTTCGCGCCACTTTCTCATGACGTAAGCTTCAATGGGTTTCCACATGTCGTTTAAGGCATTCACCAGATCCTGACGATTTGTTGGTTGGTTAGGACGTCTCCTAAGTTCTCTACCAAGATGATCCCATAGGTGTTCAGTGGAAGACACGTAGGGGGAACGCGAGGACCATGGCTAGATGGCAACATTGACATTGTTTCGAAAGTTCTGAGTGATCCTGTGTGGGGACGCGCATTGTCTTGTTGAAGGGGTCCCCATGGTTGTCGCTACAAGAACTGCTGCCGGTCTCAGGGCTTCGTCAATTTACCGTTGTGCATTCAGGTTGCCACGGACAACAACCAGTTGTGTCTCCTGGTCATATACTCTTATCAGTTACCAGAACTCGCTTCTGCAACGTCGTACACGTTAGGCATATCGTAGTCTGGTCTGCCGAGGCAGTGTTGGCCAGCCATGAAGGTATGGTAGATATCTGCATGTCGAAAAGCATATTTTGGGTTTTAGGATCGCAGCACGTGCATTCACAGAGTTAGTTGGAAGCTGTACTGTATGGGAAAAGTGGAATGCTATAGAGATCTAATGCTACGTTTGAAGAACATCAAAGAATTTGTAAGTGCTCGAATAGTAGTGCCTGACATAGTATTGTCACTAACTTAATTATGGGGCAGTACCAATATATTTCAGTCAAATTGAAATTTACACTGTATGTGAGGATGCTTTCATCAAAAGGATAAATATTTGAGACCTACTACACCTCGGGTTTTCCTCCCACACTAACGAGACACGTCCTCATATCACTGAAACACTGTCAGGCCTGAAGATGTTTGGGCGTTGATTCCATAACTAAGATGGATATTAAGAGGGTATGAACCACGTCTTTTGTGATTCTAACTGTAATATGATCAGGGGGAAATAACTCACTCTCCGACATTACACATTTACATAATTTCACAGACATTGTCCAGAACATTGTCTAGAATTCATTCATTCATTCATTTATGTATTTGTTTATTTATTTGGTCGTTGCAACTCGTTTAACAAAATTGATGATTTCAGCCGGTCACCCCACTTGTTTTGCTTGTTATTTCTCAGCGCAGTGCATGAGTCTGGTTGATTTACGACCGTCTGTTAATTATCAGAGGTTGATATCAAGCCCTAACGTCGTCACGACGCGGCGGTAAATAATTCGCCGGGTCAGGCGATTGCGCGTTGCTACCTTCTTGTTAGGTAACCATGTAATTCTGTTGGAAATATAATTGGAGGGGCAAACGAAAAATACTGAGTTCTTCCAGTTTTATGTAAATGAAAATTGCAATAATCGCTAAAGAAATGTATTATCGCTATTAACACCCTTCCCTCAGTGGTTGGGTAATTTTGAATAAATATGCCTCAATAAAGACAAATTTACCACATGGTCCGAAACATATCTGAAATAGTTTCAATAACGCCCAAAAGAGAAAATGTGATTTGAATCTCTAAGATATTATGAATACCAAACCCATCAGCAGTTTTGTGCTGTGGAAATTTTGTTTTGACTTTAAGATGGCTTCAACTAAATGTTCTTTCTTTCTTTTGAATTGAAAAAAAAACATGAACGGCTTCCGTAATCCTTTTATACAGGAAAATGTCAGCGCTTTCTGAATCTGGAAACTGATGAATGTATGAATGTTTAAAAAGGGCCGGTGTGCGTCCCTTAATCAACCGTTTGTATCCCGTACGCATGTGATACATCGCAACACCTGTATCATGATGGCACGCGTTCTCTTCTTACGACAGGTCGCAATGTTACGAATGCTTTGTGAATCTAGACCATACTGAATGCATTAATGGTTCAATACAGTGGGTGCGCATCACTTAACTCACCGTCTATATCGCATACACCCCTCTCTCGATTCCATGTGGTCGGTTCTTACGACAGATCTTAACCTTACGAACACTTTTGACTCGGGATCCTGATGAATGCGGATGTGTGTCCCTGAACTCCCCTGTATTGAGCGTGCAGGCCACACATCGCAACATCGCTATCTCGATTGAGTATGGTGCATGCCTTCGTCCACCACTAAGAACATGAGGCTTATTCCGCAATGGGACTTCTACAATGAAAAAAATGCATTCTGTGCAATATCATCAGAAGGCTCGACGATGTGAGCATTAGGCGTGATCATGCATTATCAACATGGACGGTGGCAGCTAAAATAAAGAACAGCTTAGGTCATCTCGGCAAACACTACCATCGACTGGAACATCTTTGGCACAATACGACTCGTGGAAACATTCAAGTTTCATTAATGTCAAAGTCAGTATTGAATTGATAACAAAATTAATCACATCGATTCTGAATCGCCCGCTGTAGTCCTTTGCATACACTGGCTCGTGGACCAAAATTAGGGGATCACTCAGTGTCATTACAAGAACCAACATGCTATCACGAATTCGTTTTAGTTAGTTTCCACAAGGACACACTAAAAAGTTCCATGTTTCTCAGACAATGTTATTTGCCAGGTTGACATTTAGGTTTTATAGGGTTCTTACGTTTTCTGTTGTCTTTTTTTCGTTGCTTTTCTCCGTTGTTTTTATTTTTATGTTGCTCTGCTTGTGGATTTTAGGGTTTTAAAACGGGTAAATCTGTAAGCTGGTTCGTTGATAGGACTCAGGATGACTAAAGAGTCTAACCGTACCCTTGACAATTAGCTAGGTTCTTCTATGTGTAGTGACTGAGTTTTCTTTGTATTATACTGAATAGTTAAATGAACGTCCCAATTACAAACTGGTCGCACGTACGAGCTGTGTGACAAAAGTTTACATGCTTAAACATGTTCTTTAGAGACAACGATACTTTAACCAATTGACAATCGGGCTATATGCCAGGTGACTCTACCTCTAAACAATTAAATTATTCGTGTGATTTTATAGCGAAAGGATTTGATGATGGTAAAGAGGTTAGAACAGTTTTTGTGACATTAGTACGTCATTTGATGAGGTATGGAACAACTGAATCCTCCAAATGTAAAAACTGTGGCATCAGTGGATCACTTTTGAACTGGTTTGAAAGTTATTTGCAAAACATCACAAAAAGTCGTCATTAATGGATACTGTTCCGATTATGAATCTGAACTTTCTCGCGTCCCACAGGGTTCCGTATTGGGACCCTTTCTTTATATTGTATACATAAATGGTAAAGTAGATGACATAAATAGTCACATATGTCTATTTGCTGACGACACCTCATTTTACGCAATTGCAGATTATCACGATATTGCCGCATCAAATGTACATGCAGCGTGAGGAACAGAATAGCAATCAAAGCGACTTCTTCGCCTGGGTGAAGTCGGCTGGACTACAATGTGAAACTTGAGGCTTCCTTTTTGCTGCTGAGGACCAGTCACATCCAGTCGCAATCGCCAAAATGTGATTCTTAAACAAAATACTAACATGAAATGGCGACTGTGTAATGAATGTACAGAGGCACCTTGTCAGTGGATGCCCTTCCTTGGCTCAAACAGCTTATCTTACGCGACATGGTGCCATGGTTCGTTGTCACTAATTTTCTGTCCCTTTTGACAGCAGTGCGATTGGCAACAGTCAGAAAAAGTATGCTAAATATGCAGATCTCGCCTTTGAAATGTCTCTCTTGCATCCCAAGTACATTGTCGTCAGACTCCCCCTATGGTTTGGTACCTCCATATCCCTTGGCGTAGATCAGGAGAGTGCCGAGCTCTCCCCCGGGAGCATAGCTCTTCTGGGTAATGCAGAAGGCTGCAGTGCTGGGGAAGCTACATAATTTCCGCCAAAGGTAGCATTTCCTGGGAGAAGTCGCACTCGCTGTCTTGGCTACGTGTAGAGAGGGTAAGGACCCTGAGCTGATGCTGAAGCCTTACGAGTCTGACTGTACCAAGATCACCCGAACCCTTTCTGCTGCATAATATCTGAAATCTGTAAGACCATGGTTGTCGTAAGAGGCGACTAACGGGATTGGGTGGTCGGGTTCACTGACTTGCTTGACACATGTCATTGGCTGTTGATCAGTGTACTGCAGTGAGTTTAGCTTTACACCGCACTCTTACGACAAGCAAGGGTTACTGAAATTCAAGTCTAACCCGGACCTTCACGAGTATTTAAATCAAAGAAACAATATAATGATAATATCATTGTAAATATGCAGATACATATCTATAACAGTAGCACATATATTCTTCAGCAATATGCGTACATATGCGTACCAATGCTTGATCTACGACCAACAAACGTGCCGTACGATGACCCGCCAAATCACTGATCATGACCTCTCGCTCCATTCAGACTCAGTCTACTCAATCATGACCTGACCCATTTCTCCAAGACGTTCGTGTTGAATGACGTACATGTTTAGGGGAATGCAAATGAGCATCACACAATGAACACAATGTTAAAACAAACTTGACAATGACAACAGATGTGGGTGTACATTTCCTGCTGCTATTGACGTTATGGTCCACTTGGGAATTCACGGTGAGAAATCTGTTAGATTTCACTAAATTGATAGGTTACGCTAAGCGACCGTGCATGTTTAGGGGAAACAAAAAATACGATCGTTTCGGTAAGATGGTAAGGCTTGGTGATTAGTAACTGAACAGGAAGTTGGAGTCAAACAAAAAGGGACATCCCTTCCAAAACAAGCACTCGCCACCTCCCCACCCCCTCCTATCACCCCAAACAAAACCACCAACCACCCAACATCCCCTTTCCATTCATTCCCTCAAAGAAAATGTGAATGTGAAATGAATTATGAACAACAAAGATACAAAAAACAAACAAACAAACAAACCCAGCAGCCAACATTGAAAACGAAACATCAACCACACATGCTCGGCGTAAACAAACTCCACATGCGCACAACGATTTTAATTCCGCTGGACACCCATGAACCTCATCCGCTGCTCTTTCATCATTTTCCCAGACTGGTTGCGCGGGATAACTTCCTCAGCGCACATGAATTCGGCGACGTGTAACATCTGAGGCCAGGGTTATCTCAGCAGTTGATGCGTTCAGTCTTCCCGCCAGTGAGCGAGTGAGTTTGTTTTACGCCGCTCTCAGCAATATCACGGCTGAGGACACAAGAAAACATGGGCTCTCACACAAAGTACTTCAGTAGGGAATCGAACCCGGGTTTTCAGCATGACGAGCAAACGCTTTAACCACTAGGATACCCCACCACCCACTTCGAGCTAGTGGCTTGAGACCGTTTCTCCACACTGATACGATGTGTGGAGCCCATTGCGAGTGTCCCCATCCTTGATTATTCACCGATGTATCATACATGAATAAAGATAACGTACCCAGGTTAATTCAGAATGACAGCCTCTGAAATATTATCTTAAATAGGCTCAAAAATAACAATCAATTATATTCACATTTTCACACAATAATATCGTTAGGGAAAATGGATCGGTACTTCATGATTCTCAATGAGAACTCTCACCATATGCTTAGCAAACAGTTTCACTACGCCTCTCCACAGTGAGGTTCTGGGGTAATGCTGTGTGGAAGCAGAGAGTAGATATCGTGTTATGATTTTTCTTACGGCCATGAGATAACAACAAACGATGTTGTTTGATGAGAAATCATGTTTCAGAACTGCAACGTCGCTTTTGACGTCTCTGTTACTAGTATCGTTTTCTCGTCTTGTGTTATCGTCGTCTCATCTCGTGTTATCGTTTTCTCGACTGGTGTTATCGTTTTGTCAGTGTCGAAGGGGTAACTGAAGACAATGCAGCGATGTCCCCTCAAGGCCACCATCATAAATTGAGGATACTAAACGACCTTCGGTGCAATACCATGTTTATTAAACGAGTTAATGATTTTTTAAACGAGATAAATCTTTCACGAGTTTAATGAAAATGGTATTTCACGAAAACAAGTCTCAGTATTCTGTCTATTACTGGCCAACATAAACTGATAGAAACTGTGGCTTCCAGCTCTCAGTGTGATGACTCTCAGCTTTCCGAGTGGCACGAGTTAACATATCAGCTTTGTCATACCACTCGATGAAATACACACGTTATTTGACAACATTAACAAAATATTCTGTTTATTATATTTTCATCATTGTTTGTAAATGTTCGAGACATCGAGTAAGTCTGCAAAAGTGATATTCTACTCAGTGAAATATCATTTATATTTTCATCAGTATTTACAGTATTTCACTCTTTAAAATACAATACACTGAAGTATCTTCCAAGGGCGAGTAATAAAGATCAAAATCGTGCAAGTAGATTTCAGTCACTTTTACCTAGCTGATACTTTATGTTCTCTAACTGTTTAGCTGTGTTACATCGGCCATTATATGATCAGATACGATCAGAAAATGAAGTGATTTAAATTTTAAAACGACGGGCCAAACCGTTCGATCCACCAGGGCCCCCTTAACGTCGAGGATTGCTTGTGTTAAACCGCATCCGATGACAAGGATCTCTGTTCATATTGTAGTGTTAGGTAACAGGTTCAGTTTGTTAATAATATAAATCGATATGAGTGTATAGAGTGTTTGCATTTAGTTAACAAGAGTAAGGGTATGAGTATTAAGTGCAGAAAATATGTGTATCAAGTTTGTAAAGTGTTAAAGTGTTTGAGTGCTTAACATCAAATTGTGCATTTATGAGTTAATATGTGTATGAAAATATGCATGTATGAGTTTAACACTAAAAATGAGGATTTCTGGTTATGACAGTGCGAAATTATCAGTGAGAGATTTATGAGGTGATTCTGTTACCTAGGCAACGGCAAGGCAGGTAAATCTGGATGGGTGACATGAGCGGCACATGCTTGAGTCAGCTGTGGTGTGAGTGTCTCACTCACTAGACTGAATGAATTTAGAAGGTCAAAAGAATTTGGTATGTAATTTAATATATTCATAGATTTGTTTATTTGGGTAGCATTATGTTAATGTAAATCATGGGAAGTAAAATTTGAGGATTTGACATTTGTTTTCAAAAGGATTTTTGGAAAGGAAAGCTACATGTAGAACCCTAATCATATTATCAACTACTGATTTGACTTCAGGTGTGACCATGACAACCTTCAGTTTTGATGGCGTTGCAAGGCACAGTCGTCGTCTCTTTATGAAGAATTAGAGGCTCATGGGTCAAATCAGCGTCTACACGCAAAATATAACCAATACTGCCATAGCGCTAATCCTACTTGACAAAGAATGCCCACTACACCTACTACAAAAGTAATTTATTTAGATCCTATGGATATTATCAGTATTCCTGTCCCAGTGTAGGAGGTTCTAAACGTCTAACGGGCTTCCATTCTTTCGTATTGCTCTATGCCGATCAATAATTCCTTTTGTGTGATGTTTAAATGAATCTAGAAACCCATCAATTCACGCTATCGAATCTTCAGCAATACGATGAAAACTTCTCTTCACATGTAAATTACATGTTAGAAAATCAGTCGATACGAAAGACGATGATGAAGGGGTATATTAAAACTGTAGTGGTATTTTACGCGTGAACCAGATTCAAATGCAGTTACCCAATCACTGAAGAGACTCCGACAGCAAAAAAATGTAGACCAAGAACTATGAGATGACGTGAAATTGTAGTCACGTTCATGACAATCTAACAACCCAACACCGTTGTGTCGACCTCTGATGTGCCGAACTTAGCTTTATCTCGAAGTAAATACTCGAGAAGTATTCATCCTTTCGACATCATTTTGACTTTGTCGATCTTCGGATAACTCCATTTCGACACAACGGTACTTAATAGCGATGTACATGTACCTATCTGTCGCTATATACCCAGTGGTTACAGCGTTCCCGCGTCACGCCTAAGAGCCAGGTTCGATTCCCTACGAGGGTACAAAGGGTCCCAAGTCGTGATGTTGCTGGAATATTGCTGAGAACGGCGTAAAACCATACTCAGCCACTGAAGAACTATGTGTTCTCGTCTCTTCCTTGATGTATCGACATTCGGATATCCCAATGCAAATGTTTGTTCACTGCACATTCCAGTCAGGTATGATGTACTTATCCTTTTACCATTAATCTCGCGTAGCTTGAGGTTTATATACATGTATAGGTGTATATATATAGTGTGTGTTCATTTAAAACTGGTATTAAACCACACTCACTCATTCATCCATCCTTCCCCATATACCAGAGCATCCTCTCATTCACTCACTCATTCACAACCAAGGCGATCGACACGTAATCCTGGTGTTGAAGAAACATACCTGAAAGTCATGAAACCTTTGAGGTTTGGTTGTTCACTGTCAGCACAGTCATTCAACACTGATGTCTGTTCGAGTGAGTGAGTTTCGTTTTACGCCGTTTCGTTCGAATTGAGCTAGAAACTGACATGCTACAGATATATTGCGACATGGGGTCCGTCAAGGTTTGTATAAAAAAAATTATTCAGTATAATTATAAGAAAACTAAAATATTGTGGTGAGTTGTTATCCATTACGAAGTTGGTCTTTTTGACGCGATCGCTCCTTAAACAATTATAGCAATAATAACAATCCGCTTATAGATGGCGCTCAGGCACCTTGTCTGCTCACGGCACTACGTACATTACCATTCCTGGTCATAGGGCACTATCGTACTTTCCGATAATTTGTCAACTCGCTGAGGATCAGACATTCTGCCTGGTAACACATGGCTTGTTGTAAACCCAGAACTGTTTCATGTGATCAGTTCCATTTGTGATTTTATGGCTGATTTGAGGTCAGGCTGTACAGGTCAGTCATTTGGGAAAAGGAGTAAAACCGCCTCGGGATGTGCTCAATAGAATACCTAAACTGTTATATTTCTACCTATATCCCCCATGCATATATATATATCTGAGTATACCTTACATCTGATGCTAGTCTAAGTATACCCGTTGTAAGCGTCAGTATATCCTACATGTGTTATAAGTCTGATCATGAGTATACACGCTATGTGTCGTAAGCCTGAATATACCCTTCGTGTGTTGTAAGCTTGAGTATATTCTTTATGTGTTGTAGGTTTTTTTAAACCCTGAATGTGTTGTACGTCTCAGTATATCCTTCATGTGATATAGGTCTGAGCACAACCTTCATGTGTTGTAAGTCATCAATACAATTTTCTGTCAGCCTGTGTGTCTGTCTGTATGACAGTTTGTCTGTCAGCAGACCACTACTTACATGTAAGCTTCGTTTAACCGATCTTAGAATAATGTTCCGGCTATATCACAGTGTCAGCAGGAAAAACAGGTCTTTTGAAGATACGGGATGAAATTGATCTTCAGTAACCCTTAAGGCGACTAACGGGATTGAGTGGTCAGGTTCGCTGATTTGGCTGACACATGTCATCGTATCAGAATTGCGTAGATCTATCCTGCTGATCACTGGATTGTCTGGTGCAGACTCGCTGGAATATTGCTGAATGCGGCCTAAAACTGTAGACATTCACTCATTCTTGACGTCACTTTGACCTTCCTCTGAACACCTCACGCTCATCAGGGACATTCGATGAGACGACAATTTAAAAATTAAACTTAGATGGGTTTTTTAATTTTTTATTTTATAATGAGGGTCAAAACGGAGACGGATCAATAGCATTTACCATACTAAGAATTAAAATATAATGCCCTGAATCACCGAGGATGTCAAAGCGTTAGCGCTGGGTATTTGGTGGTCTGTGGATCAATGTCCGCTGTGTGTGCCGTGCTGTTTATGGTGGTCTTTGTGACGACAAACGACGACTGGGACGTGAGAGTGATGAAGGACGTAGTCGCTGATGCTGCCGACAAATGTCCTCCTCATTTTGCCAAGGCCCCTGGTGCCGGTGACGATCATGGAGGCATTCTCTTCGTCGGCAACTTTGCAAATTACCTCCCCCGGTTTCCCTGGGATGCTGCGAACTTTGCCCTCGAGCTGTAATAAAGCACTCCATCCTTATTCTATGACCAGATATGTGTGGATATTTCTACCGATATCCTCCTTGTGAATATACAATAGTGATTATCCTACCTCACACACGAATGTCGCTTTCTGATTGGCTAAGCGCTGTTCTGTTACTTTCAATGTACCCGCTTATAGGCGATGTAATATTTTCAATGTACACTGCTAGGAATTCCAAACTCTTCTGGTGCTTCATGGTAGTACTTCTTTGCCTCGAATGCCACTGCATCACGCATGAAGCACGGAAATTACCGACGTTTTGCGATTGTAAATGGATGGAAGGGAGATAACGGTAAATATATTTACCTTATGTGTTCTGCAACATGGCGATTTGCCTCGCATTCAACAGAAGTGCTTCAAACAGTTCAAAATTAAAATTCAGGTGTTCGATAAGATAAATACGTTGTTCATCGGTCCCTCGGGGTGCGGGCTCGGGGAACATAAACAAACCTCGAGGGTACATGATCCCATGGCCCTCCTCGTGACCAGTGAACAACTTATAATACCCTTCATGTGTTGTACATTTCATCACACCCTTCACCTGTTGTAAGACTGAGTATATCTTCAATGTGTTTTAAGACTCAGTAATTCCTTAAAGTGTTGTAAGTCTATCCCACATATTGTGTGCGTATGTCTAAGAATATCCTACATTTGGGTATATGTTTAAGTATATCCTAGATGTGCGTCTCTGTCTAAGTATATTCTAAATGTGCGTGTGTATCCAAATATATCCTGTTCATGTATATCTAAGTGTATCCTAAATGCCCTGGACATCAAAGGTCTTACAAGATTCTTCATGTGTCTTCGTGTGAATAAATCATCACAGACACTGACCATGCCGGTGTTTTACTTACTCCATTGTCTTTCAGCGTTTGGCTCAAAGTGTCCACCATCTTCTGAGCCCGCCGCTCTTCCTCGTGCATCATCTGAGTGATAAGACTGACATCAGTCATGACAGGAGCCTCTGGAATACAGAGTGAATGATTAAGAGGTTGGGTGTGATGAAAGAAATTAGGATTCTGTGTCGATTTTAGAAAGTATTGTTCAAATATTAGGAACTATGTCAAAGCATTATGATGCAGCAATTCTTACAGGTTTTTGTATTCGGCCTACTAAAGCATTTGTGGAGTCGCATACTGGTATGTATCAATTTGACGGAGTAGATTAAACTCCACCACAAGTCACAGGTTACACTGAGGGGCAAATGCTATGTCTGTATGTCGATAAAGAACTAATAGATAAATAACACTTAATGTATCATAAAACACAAAAACATAAATTTCAATTATTTGCACATTTGATTTGTTAATCAAAGTTACTTTACAAGAATTTCCCGGAATTCAATGGATAACAAAGTTAATCACATTGAAGTTGAATCGCCCGCTGCAGTCTTTTGCAATGGGTTCTCTCTGATTTTCTCGGGACTTTGGGGTGTTTGTTAGTGTGTTTATATTCTTCATTACTGTGGTTGCGGTTTTGTTTTGGTTATTGCTTTTCGTTTCTTGTAATTCATAATACCATTTTAGTTACATATTACATATTTACATATTTTGAGATATTTAGTACGATGGCTGATGTAAGCCTTTCTATGGGTGTCATGGTATTTTACATATCTCAACATAAACGTTTTGAAAGAATGACATGTTAGATGTTAATCAAAGTGAGTGAAATTAGTTTTACGCCGCGCTCAGCAATATGTTAATCAACATATCAGACGTATTCAACTCACAAGAAATCGCACAGAGATGACCCGGTAGACAGCACATGCATTTCATGTTATCTACATGTATGCTGTAATCTATATCTTGTTTTCAGCAGTCGTTTGTATTTTTAGAAGTTTTGCCCGATTTTACGGAGTAAACATGCTTGTCTAGACATTCCACTGAATGCCCAGTTAGGCCGTTGTGGGTTATTTGGACATATGATATTTGTAATTGTGAAATTTTTATTGATGCAAACATTTTATTGATGTATCAGTCTGAAACAGTTTAAATATTTCTATTGAGCACATTCGGAGGAGGTGGTTTTGTAAAGAATATCCTCCCGTAAACAGTGAGGATGGACGCATTGTACGACACATTTCACATGTCGGTAAAAGATAACCAATGGTTTACTTTCAGGTAACCAGATAGCTCTCACACAGACTTCTATAGCGATGTTGCATTGAATTTCATATTCCTTTTTCAAATCAAGAACAGATGTACAGCCTGGCCTCAAAGCAGCCATAAAATCACAAACGTAGCTGATCACATCAAACAGTTTGGGTTTGCAAGAAGCCATGTAAGTGAGTGACTTAATATTTAACGTCACATCGGCAATAGCCGATATCGCCATATCGTGACGAACAAGCGATGTGCTAACATGTAGCATGGCTAAATGATCCCCAAGGAGTTGAAAAAGTATGGGAAAGTACGATAGTGTCCTGACCAGGGATAGTAACACAGAGCCGTGAGCAGGATATGTGCGTGAACATGACCGCCAAAGAACTGAACTATTATTATTTCTATAATTGTTTCAGGAGTGATCGCGTCGAAAAGACCAACTTCGTAATGGATAACAACTCACCAGGATCGAATCTGGCATTTAAAACTAGGAGCACTATAAGTTCGTTCGCTGATAACAGGATAATTAAAGAGGTCAAGCTGTACTCCCGAAAGTTTAGTAAGTCCATCCTCATTGTGTAAGGACTGTGTTTGAAGAACACCTAGAGAGATAGAGGGAGAGAATTTTAATCTTGGAATTACAATGAATAGTTGCAACTCATGTTTATACAAACCTTGACGGACCCATGTCGTAATATATCTGTAGCATCTCAGTTTCTAGCCCAGTTCTAACGAAGCAGTGTAAAACTAAACTCACTCACTCGAACAGACTATGGATCAGTGGTGAATGTCGAGTGCTGACAGTGAATAACCATACCTCAAAGGTTTCAGGACGTTCAGGCATAGGTTTCTTCAATACCAGGATAAAGTGTCGATGGTATTTGGTGTGAATGAATGTGTGAATGGGCGGATGCTTTGGTATGTGAGGTACTAGGTGGATGAATTAAAGGGTGATTGAATAAATTTTAGCTGAAAAAACACGGTTGTGGCGAAGGTGAAGTTTTCTATGTAATAACTTCAAGTTATCCGAGGTTCAGCACACCCGATCCTAAATAGATAAGCACATCATAACTTACAGAATGTGCAGCGAACAAACTTTTCCTTCGAGACATCCGAAGTTCGACGCATCAAGGTTCAACACAAATTTCCGGTATATATGTCAGTTTGTGATCACCTTGTCATCCGGGATTCAAACTCGCGAACAAAGGTTTCTGATACGCTTTCAGGGTTAGTTTTGCATTGTTCTTGATGTTGGTGCTCAACTGCATAGAAGTGTCTGAAGGACTGAGCGCGCCTTTGATGCTTCGACCGTTGGTCGCGTCTTACTAAAAGGCGTTGCAAGTAACCATGCTCTTACCTTCCTCGCGCTCCTCATTTAAGATATAAGTGGTCGAATGTGAGGGTCTGAGTTTAGTATTTATGCAGGACTGCGGCATGATATATCAGACCGGTAGCACAAGAAAACTTACACTAGTCCCGACGAGGACTTGCAATGAGTGGGTATGGTTGTACGCAGTTTTAATAATATTCGACCAATATGTCACGGCAGGGGGCAGCAGAAACTGCCTTCACACATGATAACCATATGGGGCATCGATTTTCAGCAACCCCGCCGATGCCTATATGAAGAGATTTTGCCACATCGCAAGAACTAAATGTGTATGTCTAACCACTGACAAACCAGTGGTTGACAGTACGAGTAGAAATCGGATGCGGCATACTTCTAGTCCAGCTTTTGTCCGATTTACCCCTGGCCTCAGATGTTACTACAGTCTGGGGGCGTTATGAATGAGTGGCGGGTTGGTTTCGTGGAATTTTAACCGTTCTGTTCATGCCAATATTGTGTTCACCGCACAATTGCTGTTGCTGTTATTTCGTTTAAAACATAGACTACTGGGGCTCTTGTTGTGTTTGTTTTCACTGCATTCTCGGAACTCAATAATATTTCAACTTCCATGCAATTTAGTTACTAGCACCCAGCCATACCAACTTACCATAGCGATCCACTGTCTCCTGCCTAAAGATGTAGGGTAACTTACCAGGCTATCGATTTAGTGGAATCCAAGAAACATGGGCATGGATTTCGGGAATCTGTATTCTCCACCTTAAATTCCCTAGTGGATCATAACGTCAACAGAGTCAGAAATGTACACCCACATCAGTTGTCATTGTCAAGTTTGTTTTAACATTGTGTTCATTGTGTGATGCTCATTTGCATTCCCCTAAACATTCAACACGAACGTCTTGGAGAAATGGGTCAGGTCATGATTGAGTAGACTGAGTCTGAATGGAGCGAGAGGTCATGTTCATTGATTTGGCGGGTCATCGTACGGCACGTTTGTTGGTCGTAGATCAAGCATTGGTTTCTTACCGGTCCATACTCGATCATTTACAGACATCGTCATTTAACTAGATCACTAAGTTCGGCTTTGAACCACATAGAACATCGCCTCTTAAGACATTCTCTTTTAAAATTCCGTTAATTTAGAAATCAAATAGCTCGCATGCAGTGTCACAGGTATTTGATGATCGCACTACGAAATCGCTTTGTGGAAGGGGTCCAATGGGAAATGATTGTTCAATACATCGAAAGTCTAACAAAATACTGTTATAAGATGAAAAGTGCATCCGTTATGCATCCATTAAACAAGGAACATGTTACAAGTCCATTTTTTGAGAATTAATAGAATCAATGCTATCACTGGTAATAAATAAAGGCCTTCGGGGTATAGAACATCATAACTGCCAGTAACAGAACATAAAAGACTCTTAAAGTAGCAATTAACGATGAGTTACCGATGAGTATCTGACAGTAATTTCCGATCACGAGGTACGACATGAGACCATGTTATATTGTAACTTTAAACGAATCGGAGGGAGTGTATCTGGTCATGTGACAAGGGTGGGAAAGCTCCAACATTTAGAAAGATAGAGTTAACACTAGACAGTGCTGCGGGTTACAAAGTCAGCAGAAGAGTCGCATCGCCATCCATCCGGGTGCCGATCCACAAAGCGTTACGATATGTCGTAACTCTATACGTTATCATAGGCTTACGCAAGTCGTAGCGTTACGAAGGCTTTGTGGATCGGGGCCCAGGTCCATATCTGGAAAAGAGCTTGCCCTGGCCTGTCCAGTCCAAGTCATCTCGTAATGAAGAAAAGGATCGAGTAAAGTAAGTTAGCATAGAACCTGTGTTGAGTTATTCACTGTATGCCAGAGTGCCAGTACAAGAATGCAGTGCTGTAGTTAGGAGTCCCGGTCGTCCGACCTCTCGCTCCTTGACGTAACAGCCCCGGACGGGCCAAACGAGTGTGTAACTTGAGCTTGCATCACCCCTGACAATGCGGAACGGCCATCTTAATGGGTGACTGGTAATACGGTTTACTTACACCCAAATCACAGTTACGGCAATACTTACGAGAGTAGGTGATGTTGTGGTACTCGGGGCAGTGGACTATCACGACATGGTCGACGGGGCGACGAATGTTCTTCAAGTAGACTGCAACACAGAAAGGTGCTTGAATGAATATGAATGAATATTGTTTTACACTTTAGTCAGACATTCTTCAGCAGTCGGTGCTTACCAGAGGTACAAGACATCAGCTCACTTCTTTTCTTTTCGGCCGAACGAAGTAAATATCCTAGACATTTTGAGCGCTAACATCGTTCATGGTCGATATCCATCGTTTAAAAAAGCAACTTATTCAACTGGGGCTCCTCACTCAGAGATAAAGATGATTTGCCAGCGCGCCATTATAGAGTGAAGGCGATGGGTACTTCGAACAGTACCTGTGGTCAAATAATAACTGTGGTCAAACAATAACTGTAGTCAAACAATAACTGTGGTCAAACAATAACTGTGGTCAAACAATAACTGTGGTCAAGTGGAAAGATCGCCTGCCCGGGAAGCGGAAAGTCGAATGTTCGATCCTCAGGTATGTCACATTAAAATATATATTTGCATGATTAGGTTCCTAACATCACGTTGTGGTCAAGGTCATCGTAGAAGTAATGTGGCGACAGGTGTACGTCGAGGGCAGAAGAATGCAGGTTGTGTGAGTATATTAGAAGTTGTTCAGTGGTCACGTCGAGGGTAGAAGAATGCAGGTTGTGTGAGTATATTAGAAGTTGTTCACTGGTCACGACGGGGGTAGAAGAATGCAGGTTGTGTGAGTATATTAGAAGTTGTTCACTGGTCACGACGGGGGCAGAAGAATGCAGGTTGTGTGAGTATATTAGAAGAATGCAGGTTGTGTGAGTATATCAAAAGAATGCAGGTTGTGTGAGTATATCAGAAGAATGCAGGTTGTGTGAGTATATCAGAAGAATGCAGGCTGTGTGAGTATACCAGAAGAATGCAGGTTGTGTGAGTATATTAGAAGAATGCAGGTTGTGTGAGTATATCAGAAGAATGCAGGTTGTGTGAGTATATCAGAAGAATGCAGGTTGTGTGAGTATATCAGAGGAATGCAGGCTGTGTGAGTATATCAGAAGTTGTTCACTGGTCACGACGGGGCATGGGTTGATGTACCCTCCAGGTTTGTTTATGTTCGAACCCCTCCAAGATAATTTTGAATTGTTTGAAGCATGGGTATCGGATGGTATACTTCAGCCAACCTGTGAAATCAAACGATTCGAATCTTGTATCTTGCTGTTTATTCCCACAGGTATAGTCTAAGTAAAATCGCCACGATGCAATTCCATTTCTTCAATATTCAGAGGAACTACATTTGAACGATTTGTCACAATTTATTTATTGGAATGGGAGGCAAGTGTTTTCGTAGCCATCGCTAGATTTGCAGACGACACAAGAAAACAAATTTAGAGTTATCTACTTTCCATCGATTTGCATTCGCAAAAACCCGGTAACTTCCGTGCATCATACGTGACTGAATGTTATGCGAGATAAAGAAGTACTACCACGAAGTACCCAGTGAGTTGCAGTTGACAGTATGACACATTGTAGTGTACCTCGCTTGTAAGTGCGTATATCGTATATTGTTGTAGAATATATGAACTACTGTATGTACAGTATATACACGTACTGTATCTGTACACAGACAATCATGTTATTATATTGATTCTTTAATTTTGTAATTTTTAATACCCGTGGGGGTTTGTCTTGTTTGTCTTACCGTAACGATATTGTTCAGTGTGATGTACAACTATACTCACTACAGTACAGTGATCAACAGCATGAGCATCGATTTACGCAACTGTGACCTCATGACATATATTTACCAAGTCAGCGAGACTGACCGTCTGATTCCGTTAGTCGCCTCTTACGACAATATACACTTAATTATACTTATATTTAGTATTGTTTACTAAATGGAGCTATGAACTCCGGATGAACTAAGTCTCTTTGTCCCCAGTGACAAAGGCGGATTCCTAATCAGCAGGTAAACGTTTGTAAGAGAAGGTCAAGTGATACACCCTATGGGTCAAGTTCACAAGCAGATAACGGCCGTGCTGGGCTATGGAGAGGTCATGTGTGTACCTTTCTCTATAATCAGTAAAGGTTAGCATAGAGATAGCACGTGCACTCTTAATGCAAAGAGGGCAAAGTGTTCATTTCAACATACACCAATACTGCTGATTGAAGCTCACAACAATACATATAATTAATTGATTACATTATTCTAAAAGAAAATATCACGCCGGGGCACACCAGAAATGGGCTTCACACATAGCACACATGTGGGGAGTCGAACTCGAGTTTTCGGCGTGACGAGCCAACGCCTTAACCATTAGGCTGCCCCGCCGACCCTCACATCGGAACCAGCAAAATAAGGATTGATATTATGAGCATCACCATCCGCAGACATCAAGCCAGACAAACTGTTTTAGTTGTCTTAAATGGGTTCGTTCGTGACTAAAGTCTCTGGATGACCAATTTCTCTTTTTGTGTATTTTATGGGTGTTACAAATCTGTGTAAATGTACTTTTAAATTTATCAGCACAATCTGGGAAGAAGCACCGGGTGTTGGAGATGTTGCCTGGATAGTATGTAACTGAAACACCTGACCTGAACAAAAACATGTATATCCAAATGAGACACGGCATACTGGCTCCGAGACGGCAGTTTTATAAATCATAATTTAAGACATTCAGACTGTCCAAATGAAATTTTATCTACAAATTTTGTTTTTAAAAATTATTGTACACGCTATTTTCATAAATGTACAACAGCATGTCTCATTATATTTCAGCAAGTGCAACAATTTATAATTACATGAGAGTATATTTGAATATGTCTACCTATGTCTAAATGCAAATATGAGTGCGTTTGAGAACTGCTGAGTATATTAAAATACATCTCGGCCATATGATGGCAGTATAATACTTCGGAGTATAAATATATTATATCTGAGTTGTTGGGTGGGTTGGTTTGTTGCCGCACTAAGCAATATTCCAGCTATGCGGCGGTTAGCTGTCAACAATCCAATCTGGAACAGACAACCAGTTACCAAATGTACTGGCATCGATCATCTTAATTGTGATACGATCATATGTGTCAGCCAAGTCACCATCAATGGGTGGCTGCAGATCACCAGGATCTTCACGGGTACTTATTATATATATGTAAGTCAAAGTATATACTGAGTATATATGAGAATGAAAATGTATATTTGATTGTGTTTGAGGATACATGACGTACGCAGAGTGTTTGTGAAAAAGCGAGCGAGTTTAGTTTTGCGTCGCACTCAGCAATATTCCAGCAATATGGCGGCGGTCTGTAAACAATCGAGTCTGGACCAGACAATCCAGTGATCAACAGCATGATCATCGATCGCGCAAATGGGAACCGATGACATGTGCCAACCAAGTCAGCGAGCCTGACCACCCGATCCCGTTAGTCGCCTCTTACGACAAGCATGGTATGACTAGCATGGGTTGCTCAAGGCCGATTCTACCCCGGACCTTCACGGGTCTGTGTGTGAAAGATAGAATATCAGTTGTCGGATATTACTTCAAGGTATATACAAATAAATTCTTTGTCTTAAAGGAGATACGAACAACCACGTCTCGTAAAATTCCAAAGATGTAGCACAAGTAGCAAACATTTAATTTATCAAACCTATGACAAACCTTGACCATTCGAAGCAAGGGCAATGCGATAAGCATTATTCTATTCAGTGTTTCCATACCTGGGGATGAGTAATACGATATGTAATGTCCACATAACATTGTAATGTGTCATGCGAGGTTAATCGGTCGGGGAACGACATGACACGGAAACCCCATAACGAGGTTGTTGCACTGTGTGGAAAGTGATGAACGTGAACGTGGCTCTTGGCGTGATCTCGCGTGATTCATTCCAGTGACTATTATGGACAAAAAGCGTTCAAATGAATACCTCACGTCTACTCGTTCAAATTAGACCCAGTTTTGCAAATAACAATGTCTTTATTACACTCCAGTAACGGCAGATATCCCAGATTCAATAATGGTATAATAATCTGTACCACGAACAGCGCCATCTCAGTCAAGAGGGAAAGTACAGCTAAAAAGCCCTTCAAAGAATAACTCGCGTCTGCTCATTCAGGTTAGTCACAGTTTTACAAATAACAATGTCTTTATCAAACTCAAAAAACGACAGATTTCCCAGACACACAGATTGTAAAATGGTCGGCACCATGAACGGCGTTATTTCAGTATAGAGATACGTTGTTTCACGTATATCGTGCCTAGCTTGTCACCCGTCAGCATGGAAGAAATGCCAATATACTCTGTGGTTTATAAATATTGAGGTGTGTTTGAGTACAAGTGTGTGTTAAATCAATATATAAGTACCTCTGAGTATAGCATTACTTTATCATGCATATTTTACTTATGCGGGTATGGTTAAGTGTAAGCATGTTTGATGTATACATGCAGATGTGTGTGTGCGTGTGTGTGTATACACACGTGTGTTTGAGAGAGGGAGGGGAGAGAGAGGGAGTGAGAGAGAGCATTTTAGCTTTCTTGATCATGCAGTGAACATTCAATATTAAGTAGTGAGTGAATGAGTGCGACTTTAAAGGAACTCAAATCACATTACCATATAGGCACCCATGTCTTTAAAACATTCAACCCAAACATATTCTGGGATATTTTAACTACTTTCGATTTGACGTCTAAATATTACGTTTCGCGGGTGTGCCATTTCTATAAGTGCTCACGCAACAACTACCTGTGCCATGGTTCACGTCAAAATGTTTGCATGCATATTTGAAGACAGCAAGTTGCAAACATTCTCTCAGCTCGAACATCCTGCACAAATAAACCGCCAGGTAACTGTTTGGTGTTAAAGAGCTGGAGGAATTGAAGAATTTAACCACAGGGTGATTTTATTTTTAACTTCACAATAGAACGGTTTAGCTATTCAAATATATAGCGTGTGGCTCTGACCAGATGAGATGCAAAAGACAGAAGTGCTGAATCCTGTTTTGCTAGTATGCGATGAAACTAGACCAGAAAAGACCTCTACAACTACTCTGTAGATATGTATATAGTAGAAAAACTAATATATCAGGCAGTGATGAGATAAAGAAAACAAGGTAACTCTAAGTGTCATTTGCACATCGAGTTATCTGAGGTTTGACACACGCTAAGTGGTGACTGAAAACAGCCCAAAGTGTACACCAGATTCATAAACTAACATTGTATGAACCTGTATGTCGAACAAACGTTTGATGAAACTGAGCCTAACTGTGCGTTCCGCATCTTCTACATGCGTGCGTGTGTGCGTGCTTTCGTTCGTTCGTGTCTGTAGTGACTTGGATGAGCAGAATTTGATCCAACCCACACAGACACAGTGCAGATTTCCGAGGGAGTTAGTCTTTGCCTACGTTTTAATACTGACAGGTTCTCGTAAAATTAATGTCCCTTGACGCTCTTTACGTTTTGGTTACCGTTTTGGGTTTTTTTTCGTTCTGTATTTGACGAGGCCAGGTGGTTAAACCAGCGACCTTCCGTATCCCAGGACACACGTTCTTACCAGTACAGAGATGACATAAACGAATATTATCTGTAGTGTGACGATCTTACAAGATTAGAGACACGTGGACAACATTCAGCTCGATTTGATAAGTCAGCTCAGAACAGCTGACGACAGCCAACTAATCCTACCTGTCTTAACTTTACGTGTTTACACGCCCTCCTCTTTCACTGCAACACTAACCGAATGAAACTTACATTGAAATGCATATTCGGAGTACTCGCTTCCATCCATGGCTAAAACGACGACTCGACCTTCCTCTGACATCGTTGATGCTGTTGTAAGTGATGGTGATGCTAAAGGAGATGTATTTGGTGCTGTCGCTTGTTCTGCGCTCTGAGACTTGACATACCTATCACGTGACTTTGTGGTGTCTGACGCGGTTGGGAGCTTTGATAACGCAATGCTGTAGTGAAACTGCTTTAACATTCCGACAGCCGCGTCATCCACATGCCGACCATCGGCCAGTGGTTTAAGACAGGCGGTCAGTTTCTTTGAAGAGGGACTATGCTCAATGTGATAGTGATCATAATTGACATGCAAAGATGACGAAACGAGAGTTTAGATACCATCTGGCTAACGGTTATTTCAAATAATCTGATGAGGGAAGGAAACAAAGATATGCCATTAAACTACGAGTTGTTAAATCAATAGTACATACCAGACACGGATCATTGTAACATCTTTCTTACACACCCAACGGATCACCCCCTTTCCGATGTATCCTTTGTCAATAGATCACAATGGCATAGTACATAAATGACTCACTACTTAATACTTGAGGTGATCCTCCGCAAAACCTTTCCACAATATAAATATTGAATCAATAATCCACAATATATGCATCAATCAATCGTTTATTCAGAAGTATAGGTAATTTCTAATTACATATTTTTCTAGCTTAACAGGTGTGTTATTATCTACATATTTTCTTGTTTGATGGGGATAGTCTTCCTTGCAATATTTACTTTAGAACCGTGTGCAGATATTCTACATTTACCTCGACTCGGTGTTTTTCAGCATGTTTGTGTAGAATTTTGGCTATAGAGGGGATATATCCAAAGCCTTGAAATGAGCTGGATATGCTGAGATAAATTTTAACATGCCATGTTTGAGCAGTTTCGACATTGAAGTAGTCCGTCAAAATGTCTCCCTGGGGTCAGTATCATGAAGTAACCAACCACGAAGCTCACACCCGAACTTATAGGTTTTGTCAAACTCGAACTTACAGTTACTTCGTACCTACAACTTTACATAAGCCCCTAAAACTTCGACACAAAAATGTTTGACGGTGTATATGTTTGATAAACGTCTTACTAAATTTGCCCCCCCCCCCCCCCCCCCCACCACCACCACCACCTTAAAGCTTGAGTAGATTTTTAAACTCTTCCACTAAAGGTGAAATAATGCATTTAATATCCAATATACAGAAACTTAACTCCTTCTCGACTAAACATCGTTCACACATTACGATCCAACAACTATTATCTTATTTGCTTCACATGATATTATTGCATAATCCAAATTCCATCGACGAGACGCATGGTTCAAAGCGACGTAATTGGCTGGTCCTAAGAGAATTTGTAGAATACGTTGGTTGAATGCGGGACTCCGGTCAGCTCGACAGTATTTATCGTCGCAAAGACTCATCAAGACGCAAACACTTCCTTGTAAGGTGATTATCACAAGATTTCTTTACAGTTCATATAAAAAATTAAAAGTCAGGTCAAATGACACTGAGCTAAACTGTCAAAATTATCTGTAAATGTCTCTTAAACATCATTTGGCTTGTTTACCTCTCGTATTTATCACAGTGTGCTCTAGTTGGTGGTGGGAGATATGTGCTGGAGCTATAAGTAAGAAGTGGTATCAAAATGTTCCAGTTATCGCCAAGAAGTTACTGAGCAATCAGGATAAAAGTTTGACTGTAACATCAGTGATCCTTGTCTAGTTAATGAACCAAGAACTATCTACTTCACTATATCCGGTCTTATGCTATTTGCTCCTACACACCAGTACCCCCAAGTATGAACAAGATTGAAGCATGCAGTGTAATTAAGTTTATTGCACTTAAAGGGCTGCACTTCCTGATGAGATGAAATCTGTTTATGGTGATGATAGCCCATCCCATAACACTACTGAGCGATGGAAACGGAATTTCCAGACCGGTCACATGTCTCTCACAGATGAGCCAAGACGTTGACGCCTCTCTGACTGATGATATGGACACCGTGAACAAAGTCGAGGCACGTGGTTATGCATGAGACCGACTTGAGTTATGGGTCTTCATTCATAACTAACTGTACATGTCCAAAGTGTCAGCATGCTGGGTTTCCTCGTTTACTGACTCCTCTTACAAGACAGACTCCACGGAACATGTCACGACAGGCATTGGTGCTTCTGGAGCAGGATAAGGAGGATTTCTTCAATCTTGTAACATTGGGTCTATTTGAATGTTACAAATGTGAATGATACGTCGTTTTGATGACACAAATGGGGTCATTCAAGGGGTGGATGGTTGGTTTGTGAAGTCAGGGGACTTCTATCTAGCCGTTCTGTGCAAAAAACGGCGGGAGAAATGTGTAACTCGGGATGGTGGCTATGTAGCGATGGCATAAGAACACGAAAGCAAAATAAAGTTTCTACTCTGAATGAGCCTTTTTGATAATTAAAACTTTTTGATATCTCCTCGTATGTCGACCCATCCATCATTAACACGGGTGCGATGAGGGCATGTTTGACGTTTCCGGATTTATGAAAGAATGGACGAAAACGACACTTTCGCTCTAGAAATATTCATTAAAAGCGACGAAGCCCTTTGCATAATCATAGACTTGGTTTCAGTAACACGTTTGTCGTAAGAGGCAGCTAAAGGGATCGGTGGTCACACTCGCTGACTTGGTTGACACATGCCATCGGTTCCCATTTGCGTAGATGGATGCTCATGCTGTTGATCACAAGACTGTCAGGTTCAGACTCGATTATATACACACCGCCGCCATTGCTGAGTGCGTCATAAAACTAAACTCACTTTGCATAATCACAAGACATCGCTACTGAAAGCAGGGTGGACTGCAAAATGACAAAGTCGACAATGTCTCAGTCAAATAGCTGTGAGAATATTACACTATTATGCGTGAAACTGTAAACTAGCAGTACACCGTAGGAAAGACGATATCTCAACAAAGCAGCGATCACACATAAGAGAATCCAACTTCGTTCACGACCACATGTAGTTTCTGATCGCATCGTACGGTCGTACAGAGCTTTTTAGGATATAAATAGCGCATCGTACTATAGTTAGCTCCAAGTCGACTATGGCGGTGTGTGTACATAATCACCCTTGACTACGGTATCGATTGCGACACCGTACTGTTAACGTTTGTCAACGAGCGTGTTGCGTTCGGCGTACATAGGTTACATATAGTGAGAGACAGTGCTGTAGACGTGTTTTCGTGTTTGGACACCATCAGCGACACACACGCGTTAAGCACGCATCACCGACTCACACATCAAGTAAGCATCAGCGACACACGCATGTGACATGGACATGAGTGAGAAAACAGTCAGTCCTGATGAGAAGTATGTGGAAGGCTTTGGTTATAAGGTCGGGACAAGGAATAGGAAACGAACAAGGCATGTTGAGAGGTCGAGAGGTAGAGATCATAAGAGAAGTGGACCTAACCTTGACGATCGTCACCGACGTAGACGAATAGATAGAAGTCACAGAAGAGGAGGAGATAGAAGTCGCAGCAGGAACGGACACAAACGCAGAGAAGAATTCAATTCCTCATCTGACGATAAGGAAAGTGAGGTGAGAAGTACATGTACGGTCCATACAAAACGCGAAGATGACCACTCGAACAAACCTGAGGAAAATTCGAAACTTGAATCATCATCACTTGATGATCACGTTGAAATTATGCAGAGGGATGATCGTCACTGGGCCGAGAAATCTATGGATGAAATGACCCAAAGAGATTGGTTTATCCTAAAATCGGATCATAATATCAGGTGCAAAGGTGAACGTGTTCCTCATCCTTTGAGATCATGGAATGACCTCACAGTTCCTAGTTTTATAAGGGAGGTAATGGACAAAAGCGGGTACAAAAAACCCACTCCCATTCAGATGCAAACAATTCCTATAGCTCTACAAACCAGGGATGTTATCGGTGTTGCTGGAGCCGGAAGCGGCAAAACAGTCGCATATCTTGTTCCTCTTTTCGCACGTATTCACGGATTGCCAAAATGCCAAATGATGAAAAAAGCGACCAAAGTTCCTGATGCTGTTATTCTTACACCAACACGCCAGGTGGCTCAACAGGTCAAGGAGGAATGTGACAAGTTTGGCGAAGCAAGTGGCATCCGAACAGTCACAGTCATCGGAGGTGTAAATTTTAAGGAGCAAACCAAGAAGCTAGCTTCGGGCTTCGAGATTATTGTGGCCACCCCTGGTCGACTCCTTGATGTTCTAGAGAAAGGTATCCTTGGTCTCAACGAGAGGACCTGTGTTGTGATGGATGAAGTTGATGTTATGATAGAACTTGGCTTTGAACCTTTTTTATGTAAAATCCTTGATACATTACCAGAAAGGCCAGAGACAGAAGGTGTAGAAGAGGATGCGGAGAAGTACCACCAGACAGTCATATTCACGTCTACCATCTCACCTACCTTGGAGCGTCTCGCGCGTACATTCCTTCATGATCCCTGTGTGGTACAGGTTATTTGAAATCACATCCAGCATCATCACATCCTGCACGATCACATCCAGCATGGTCACATCCTGCATCATCATACTCAACATTATCACACCCAGCATGATCAAATCATGCATGATTACATCCATCGTTGTCACATCCTGCATGGTCACATCCTGCATTGTCACACCCAGCATGATCACATCCTGCATGATCAAATCCAGCACGGGAACACCCAGCATGATCACCGCCAACATGATCACATCCTGCATGATCACATCCTACATGAAGGAGAGTTCCACATTGGTCAAAACGGATATTTCAGGTAAAGATATCAACATATCTAAAGTGTCAAGGACTATTGGTGAAAACGTAATTCGTTTTGTTCGGGCAGGTCTTGGAGGTAAAAGCAGTGTTACAATTTCCTTCCTGACGGATGAAGCTCATCATCTGTTCTATATGCTGATGCAGATGTTCCTTGCTATATCTTGTTCTGCCAAATTGTCTAATCACCTGCTGCCCACAACAATCTTGCATGGTAGATTAACAGTAAGAAACCTGAACACTAATAATTGACGTTGACGATATAATCTGAGATATAAATGTAGTGGAATTGTGGTGGAAAATGAAACACGTCAATTGAGATTTGTTTGCGCGATTATGATTATTATGCACAGAGAGAGACTCACAGAGAGACACATACAATGTATACACACACATAAATACACATACAAGTGCACACACATGCATCAATGTATAGATGCATGTATACATACATGCATAAACCCTCCGCGTTGTTCACGCACGCATGACGCAGCCTTTCATGGCGTAGCGACTGACGATATCTTGAAGCATTCATAAAAGAACACAGATTCCGTTGTCACAAACATCATTGACCGACGCCATCTCTTGAACATACAGTTACGTCAACTATGCCTCAACTATTTTGTCAACTAATAACTCCAGACAGCTGCACTATTTGTAATGAGAGGTGATGCACTAGGTATTTGCCCTGGATCAGAAAGTTAGACCAAGTCTTTCGTCCGCTTTCAGCAACGTTCCAGCAACAACAGGATTCGACGAAATAGGCTTTGCTCCCATGAACGATGCCACCATAAAGGGATAAGAAACATAGTACTCAAATCGAGAGGTGACATGCAATCAAAAACAAGCCAGATATCTAACATCAACTGTTCAGAAAAGCCGGATAACATTTTAAGCATATTTGACGAATGTGACATTCAAACAAATACCCAAACCTCGCACTGACGAACTCGGACATACAATAATCCCAGTATCGGTCAGCAAGTACACTTTTGGTTAGCGTCCATTACATATTCGACGCTTCCAAACTTAGTTTAGTTGTGTAGCTGTTATTAGTTAGTTGTTATCGCTTGACATTGCACTAAGAATGACAGTATTCGGGGGTCTACGCATTACTCGTCAGTAACCAATGGCTGACGGGGTCAGGTGGTCAGGCTGGCTGACTTGGTTAACACATGTTATCGTATCCCAGTTGCATAGATTGATGCTCATGTTGTTGGTCATTGGATCCTCTGGTCGAAATGTGTCAAGGCGTTACTTGGAAGAGATATCCGGTTGTGATCACTAACAAAACAAATTCCCGATGCAATATTCTCCTAGGAATTACATCACGTTTTGACTTTCACGTGAACATATGACTTGCTTGTCCATGCATTTGTGATGAGTGCAGCAGATGATTCCGGGTACGCTCATATTGTCTGGTGTCTTTTAACAGTGGTCCAAGTTCATGATCACGTCGGGTTCTTACAAATCTGTCAGATGAGTCTAAATTAAGTAGATATCTTGTGAATATAGAAAGACATGTGTCGTATTATTTCCACAGACATTAGAGGGAGAACATCAGAGAACAAACAAGGGGTTGAATGTAGACGTGAAGATAGGAACTACGAGATCAAATACCGGTGTAGCGTTCACAAACACGAACACTTAAGTTGTTCCGTATGGTAAGGTTACACCACAATGAATCACCAAGCCACAGGATACTGGTTCTTCAGTGTCATTTCAGTTTGTCTTCCTCGTGTGTGAGGGACGGTGGAATAGCCTCATGGTTAAAGCGTTCGCTCGTCGCGCCGAATGTCCGAGTTCGATTCCCCATATGGGTGCAATGTGTAAAGCCCATTTCTGATTACCCCGACGTGAATAGAAAAATTATTGGAAAAAAGCTGCATAATACTATTGTTACTGCCTCCTTGCTTGTGACAATACGAGCGCCATTATGTAAAATGAATTAAGACTGATTGAATACAACATGTGTTTCTTTCAAGTAGTTTAAAGTGCTTAAAGTATTACTTAGACCACTTCATGTCGTTGCTTCCGGGCATAGATGGTTTCGACCTTACTTGTTCATACATTTTTCCAAAAGAGACTAGATATCGATATCGGGACACTGCTTTTAGATGATCATATAATCTCCTTTAATGGTGTAACTATGTTGGCAGTTTCCTCAAGGCACAGACACCGTTTTCTCCAGGAACAGAGGTCGTTTTCTCCAAGTTCGTGGGCCGTTTTCTCCAACGCGGTGACCGTTTTCTCGAGTTTTGTGGGGTCCGTTTTCCCTCAGGTCCGTTTTCTCTGTATTCCAACTTAAACCGAAAGTAATCAAAACAAACCTAGCAAACACAACGCGGCTGTACTGTCATAGAACTATTCGATTTCCAGCGTACTCCACTCCGTTCCTAGCGTGGCTTGTACTTCCTGTCTCATGCCCAATATCACATTGGTTAGCGAGAACATATGACCTGGGTGTCGTACTGCTTCTAAAACATGTGTGTCATTGTCCCGTGTCTACAGAGTCATTACACTGTGTGATTGAAGGTTTGAATAAGAATTATCGGTGTTAGAGGCGACAAAGGGGATCGGGCGGTCAGGCTTGCTGATTTGGTTGACACATATCATCGGTCCCCAGTTGCGCACGTCGATGCTCATGCTATTGACCAATGGTTTGTGTGGGACAGACTCGATTATTAGCAGACCGCCGCCACTATATAGCTGGAATATTGCAGAGAGCATCGTAAAAGTGAACTCACCCTCTCACTCATAACGAGACACATTACACCGCGTGACGGACAGTCAAGACGCATGTGTGGTAAGTGGTCATTTGCCTGATAGGGTTGATCTGACTGCCGCATATTACCTATTTTCGATAGACTGTCAGTGGACATATTGAAATATCGACACATGGACATGTATTTCCGTATAAAGGTGCAGTTACTACAAACTTCAAATTATCTGTGATACATGAAGATCAAGGGTCACGATGGAAATGTACAAAGTCATTGTATCTCAGACTTTAGGGATAGCAGAGGGCTCTTCAACGAATGCATCTGAAATCTCAACCGGCTTGTTCGCTATAAAATTCCGTTCAGCGAGGTACATATTACAGGTTCACATTTCACATTTAAAACACCCTGTGTATCATAACACCTGCCGGAAATGTTCACTGTATGACCTACTGGATAGACATTGTCTATCCCTATCTGACATGCCTACAATGTTCCATTCACTGCATTAATCTGATATAGATATCTAACTGACAGGCTGACTCATTCGCGTACTACTTGTAACCACTTGTAACATCCAGTGATTCAAATGTCAGCTCATGTTCATTGCCTGACACGAAGTAACTTCATGTCGATATCTCATGTCGATATCATACAACACGTATGCTATTGTACAGGTATTTATACTATTTGACATATCAATAACACAGTGAGTGAGTGAGTTTAGTTTTAGCAATATTCCAGCAATATCACGGCTGGGGACACAAGAAATAGGCCTCAGTCATTGTGTCCACGTGGGGCATCGAATCCGGGCCGGACCCTGATTTTAGCATAAACCTCTTGTGATTGTTTATCAACATTTGTGACATTATTGATGTTTTCATTATAAAACCCAATTTGGTAATTCATTACCATTGTCACGCATGAATATGTCCACCAAAGAGGAATTGGGAAATCAAGCGTTTGAGTTTACCTGTTGTGACACCTGGGTATATTTTTTATAAGTGCGATCTTCTATACATACCTATGTACACATAGATATACATAAACGTTTACACCCAAATGGCGACTAACTTGATATATAGCGGTTGCTAATCGCATGTCCGTTTGTCAAAATAGACGAAAGTGGCAAAACGCTTTGTGTTTTGATAAGAAACATAAATTGAACACTTCATTTCCACTCATTCTATCTTACAACAAAGGCTATGGACACGTTTTCGTGTCGAGGTTATTGACGTCAAGTGTCGGCAATCTGTCTGGCTTTAACACATCAACACATGACAAACATCAACGTCATTTTTTTCAAAGATTTTTTCCCTTCTGCATTATCAGTAATCACGAAGTAACACGAACATATATTTTATCACATACGGACATTCGTAATTAAATTCTGTTGTGTTAGAACTTCATGACATCATTATGATTGATTACACTATACATGGTAATAATACAAAATATGGCATTACGACAACATAGATATACGAACATACTACCTAAAATGTGATTTACACATTATGAATAATCATGTTTATGGAATTATCTTTACTACGAACGAGTTTGGGTACATTTCACACTTAATATAATGAATCGTTGTGGGTCATAAACAGCAAAAGATTCATCAAAGTTGAGAAATTTTCAGATGACCCTCTCGAAAACATTCGACAGCTGAATACACAAAATACGTTCATGAAGTACTTTGCAATGACTTTGTTCAAATGCATATTGTTTCCGAGCATCTTCACCATGCCGAAGAATATATTAATATATGTATTATAGTTTTTGATCACGACATATGTGCGTCACCTCAGTACGATAGCTTATGGACGTGCACCCTTCCACGAGACAAGTACAACCACTCTATGACGCGATGTGACGTCATCCCATGGCTAGTGAAACATCAGAGTTCATTTTACAGTTGCTATAGAAACCATGCACCGACACATCGTCATTCGTCCTGAGGTGTTTACTGTCCCTGTTTGATGATGACGACGGGGACGTTGGAATGGTGAAGGACGTAGTCACTGACGCTGCCTAAAAACGTCCTCCTGATTTTCCCCAATCCACGTGTACCAGTCACAATCATTTTGGCCTTCTCCTCCTCAGCAATCTTCACGATTACCTCCCCTGGCGTTCCACCCATACTCCGAACCTTGCCGCCAATCTGTTGCACAAACAGGATTGAAAGAAGCGATAAAACCATGTTCACAGGTCAGTTGTCCACTTGAGAATTACTTTGGGAACATATTGTCAGCCAAATAGGACATTGCTCAGGACCTCATTTTGCCATTGGTTCTTAGAAATGTCTCTCACGCGTTTATTATTAATGATTCAGGAAACGTTTAGTCTGGCCGTTAATGTTGTAACCTTCATCAAAGAATTTATGTACAAGAGTCGTATACAAGTGAGTTAAGTCTTCGTAGAAAAAGCATGAGCGATGTTGTCGACTCAAAATGATGGCATATTGAAAGGCACTAAGGGAAAACTGACGATTTCATAGCCTTAGTTTGTGCCCACTGCTCATTCTAATTTTGTTACCTGTCGCGATTAGGTTTAACGTCTTGACAACGACTTTTTTGTTTACGTGTCTTCGCATATATCCAGAACAGATCAGCAAAGAGAGGGGTACACTTCTGGCACATATGGAAGCTTTTGCTTCCCATTATTTTTGTCTCAGTTTACTTTAGATATCACCTGCCTTCATTTTGCCTTCCGTACTCGTTGTAAACACGTACCCCAACATTCTTCAGCCTCTCCCCGAGCTGTTCTATGAATTCTTTGATCCTTTGCTGTTCCACCTCCAGTTGGTCGGCTACAATAGCTATGTCAGTCATCACCATACCTGAAACACCCAACATAGTCCATTGGAATGACGCAGTATGTACACTTATTGTAGAATATTCAATAGGATAACATATGCCAAATGAAGATATTGTTGTATTACCTACTGTGAAATTAGATTACCCTTTTACATCATAAGTTAAACAACACAAACAGAAGCATCACGAGTTACGAAAACAATATCACACAAATACATAGATAAAATACTGATATAATTACCAATGAATATAAACATAAACCGTAACTGGAGCGATATGTTAGCATACCTAGTGTTATGCAACGGGTGATCCATGTAACACGTATACTAGACGTTGTGATTCTGCTGATCAATAATCCAAGATCAATCAATATATTCTGAATCATCTTCTAGCATTTCATTACAATATCGATAAGACTCTATTTTTATTTTCGGAAGGTTGACATTTAAGTTCCACGATTGTAAGGCATGCTCGATCAGAAACAGACATATCGCAATCAGTAAAACCATTAGAAAAGAATGTATGTCAGTCAGGCAATCATTGTTCTCCTCTACGATATGTATGAAGATTATCGTAAGTCAACTCATTGTTAAAAAGAGTAAATAAAATGGTGTTTAATACATAGCCCTGTTTCAGTCCAGTAGGAGATACAAAATCCACAATAAAACAAGCGCTACACCGCACATATGATGATACAAATTGATGAAAATCAAGTTAGCGATATGAATACCACATTTTAGGAGAACATCTTGTAACATAAGGTTAATTCAGTCAGTATAAGCTTCAGTCCACGAGGTCTGAAGGAATGGATTGGGTAACTTGTCTGCCTACACATAATAAGTATTTTGTCAGTCCCCAACTTGACTGATCCAAACTTGATCATTTACTAATCGAACATAATAAGTTATTTATGGCAAAATGTAACACCCTGGATATACGAGAATGATAGTACAGCTGACACATTGTTATATTACGCTGTCCTTGGCCTCTGATGTAACGATGACGGTGCATGAATACAGTATAATATGACGTTGTCCTTGACCTCTGATGTAACGATGGCGGCGTATACATACATGGGAGTCCATTGACAAGCACGTCGACACCCTGATAGTACATTGTGAGGTCGGCCCTTTTCGCTGAGCTTGACGAAAACTGATAACATCGGTGACAATCAAGAAATGTCTCCTGCCATTAACCAGTTGATTTGACCTCCGAAATATGTAGGGCCGTGTATTGAGTGCAACTGCACTGCAACATATAACCGTTTGCATTTTATCTTGAACACGTATCTTAATTAAATAATTTTGTTTAATATAACGATTTTAATACTTTGTATACAGCCTTTTATACAGTCTTGTGGATCTAGCACCTGTCTGGAGGGTTGAAGAGCTGTGTTCGATGCCAATACCGATCCATAAAAACGAAGTTTAGATTTGCTGCTTGTTGTTACTTCGACATGTCGTCGGCAGTATTAGTATAAAACAGGGATTTGTTGGCTAGAAGTCGGCGTAATGTGTTTGAGAGGAGTATCCATGTCAGCGGTGTGTTATTTCAGTGGACGAGCACAGTCTGCAAAGCGACATAACACTAGTTCCTGTTTCATATTTCATTCCAACATGACAACATGACATCCGATAATGTTCTTCCCCTTTATTCCTCCATTTGTAGGCAAACTTAACATAGAACTATCATGAAATTTTAATTTTAATCAAAACTACCCACGCATGTACAGGAATGTGTAATCGACTGTACCCTCTGTTGGATGGATATCGGACATGTTGTACATAACTTGAAAAACAATGTCAGTCTTCGGCATCAATTATGTGCATTCGGGAAAAGTCGTTCAAGCTCGTTTTTGAGATTCAGAAATCACATAAAAACAAACTTCTCCGAACGCTTCGCACTGTCTTATCGAAAAGGTCAAAACCTCGGGGCTGACCGATTGACCTATTGAGGTGACCTCGGATCTGGACGCATAGAATTATCATAAAAGATCCCATTCAATTAATCTAACCCACTATCCAAATACCAATGCATGCTAAATATAGAAATTTGTTAAACGGAAAACAAACGTATATAACTCGAACAGGTGAAAGATGAGAAGAAATTTCGGTTGAAGAAGTAAGAATATACTCCGAAACGTCGCGTTCCGCATAATAAAGAACTTGAGTCCCATTAATGTTCACCTTTAATGTGAAACTGATTCCGAAGACCCACTCTTTAACTGACTTTATTTGCACGTACAGTCAAAATACCAAAAGACAGCGTTTCCTACTTTGGACCAGAGTGCCCGTCACCACAGGACAGATTTACATAATTAGTGCTTGCACAGTAACCAACGATTATGGGGAACTCCACCGGAAACATTCAGACTCGTTCATATACATTTATATATATTTCGACTAAAACATATGTGAATGAGTATGGTTGTACTCCGCAATATTCCAGCAATTTCACAAGGACATGGGTTTCACAAATTGTACCCAAGGGGAATCGGGTCTTCGGGGTGACAAGCGAGCGCTTTAAACACTAGCCTACCCAAAATATAATGAGTCCGGAACAAAGTTCAAAGCACTTCGTCATATCCGTAAGGTCTTCATAAGCGTGTTTGTTATAAGCAGAGTTTACTAGATATGGTGTTTATATATCTTACTTGAGTGGACAACAGCCTGATATTCCGGACAGTGGACAAGGACGACGTGGTCGTTTGCCTTGTGTATGTTGGCCATATACCCTGCGAGGAAGAAACAAATGTCTTATTTATAAATGTATGCCTAAACATTTTTTATTTTGTAAATGTATTATTTATTGCATTGTTTCCAGAAAATTAACAAGTATCTCGAGATCATCCACGGAATATATAGCCAGTCTGCTTGCATGGAGGACTATCCACAGTCCACAATTCAAATAGTGAATATTCAGAAAATTACACCCTTATTTTTGACAATTAAAGAATGTCTGATATGGCTCTTTTTATAAGATGTATAACAATTCGGCAGAAATATCTCACTATATGTTCACAAACGTCTTCATTCTTTGTCCTATCTGTTTTCGTAATACGGTGTTCATAATATCGACCACCCCGGTTTGCATAAACAGTCGATCATTTATTGAGGAAAAACTGTTTATGAAGTTAAACAAGTTAAACAACAAACCAACTATGATTTAGGTATGTTGTGAGCAAATGTTCACTTGAAATATATACAGGTAGCGCATTTGAACATAACTAAGTTTTCAGTTGCAAGGACCATCTTTGACAAGAGTCTAAAATTGTACTTATCATGCCTTTGGGGAGTGACTTGACACAACCAGAAATTCGACACATAAAGTTCGAGAGGTCAGGGTGAAAATAATGATAAATATAAGGGCACAGCCGAAAATTCGTCTCAATCGAGTTCGAGACATTGGGGTTCAACTGTATTGTGAAGTCTGATAAGAGAAGAAAAAGAGTCGCTATCTGCCCCGCCAGTGTTCACATTACACTACATATATCACACATGTTCGTGACGTGGATGATTCTTGAGTAGAAAAACGAACTCCCATTCTCCGTACAAACAAAACTTCCTATTTACGAACAAACTCACACTTACATTCAAAGGCATAGTCTGAGTTCTCGCTCCCGTCCATTGCTATGGCTACAACTCGCTTGCCGTCGGCCATCTTGAACAGGTCAATGGATTTCTCTGTTGGTTGTCACTCGCCTTTCTTGTCCAAAGTGAGCATATCTCTAAGTCACGTGAGACTACCCACGAGGTTACATGATAGCTATGATAGACAGCACAAGTAAGCGCACATGATGTACACTGGTGACGGTGTTGTGATGTTAGAAAAAATATCTATGAACAGCATGACATAGCGCGGGGTTATTTTTTTATGAACTGATTTCTTGGTTTATTTGTTGCTTAACGCCACATTCAGCAAAGTTAAAGCTTTTTTGGCGGCGGTCTGTAAAGAATCGAGACTGGGTCAGACAATCCAGTGATCAACATCATGAACACCGTTCTACGCAGTTTGAACACGATGGCATGTGCGAATCGAATCAGCAAGTCTGACGACCGAATCAGTTATTCGACTTATGATAAGCATGGGTGTTAGTCTAACCCGAATCTTCATGGATAGTATCGACTGATTTTTCACGTTACCTTTACAGTGTAAATGAGTTAGTGGGCTGGGTGTACTATGATGCTTAAATCAGAAACCTGGGGACAACTTTCTTGTTGTACTATTCTTATCTTATTATATGATTTATAATCCGAAGCAGTGGGGTAATCTTGTGGTTACAGCGTTCGTTCGTCACACTGAAGACCCAGGTTCGATTCCACACATGGGTACAATGCAGCGTTCGAATTCTCTGACAGCCCGAAGGCCCACCACCGGTTGGTATTATATCGGACCTGTAGTTTCAAATATTTGCAGGCCCTTGTGGCCCTCAGTAAATTATATGTGCGTTCTTTTTCTAACTGGTATCTTTCCCCTTTTCTTGTTAACGTTCAGGAATCATCCATGATCCTTCATGTTACGATAACTTAGTTTCACATCCTGGTACTTCAGAGCTTTGCGCACAGGAACGTCAATGCCAGTAAACGTCTCTCTGGGTCTTAGGACTCGCTATTCGATTTTGTAGAAACAGTGTAAAACTGTGCACAGTGTAGTCTGTTTTGTTTTTATCGGTTTGACATATTCAACAACATGGACCTGCAGATTTCATTCAGGGCCTGTAGATTTTATACACAGCAGACGGCAGCAGGCCCTGGCGGCCAATTGGCAAAATATATAGTATTGCAAACACTGGTACAATGTGTGAAGCCTGGCGTTCCTTGCTGTGGTATTGCTGGAATATTGCTGAAACCGGCGTAAAGGCATAGTCACTCACTCACTCGTTCATTGTAATGGGAATAATAACTAAGGTCACAAGACGAATGCTAGTTATACACTCCAAGCAGTGAGCTTGCATGTGACGCCAAAGGACCGGGTTCGATTCCAAACAAGAGTACAATTAGATCAATGGCTGGCGTATCCCGCTGTGTTCTTGCTGGAATATCATTAGTAACTGAGAGGTAAAATCAAACTCACCCACGTTCTCCTTTTAGTGTTGCCCTGTGCTAACGGAATAAAATAGAAAGACCATTTGAAATTACATACTGCCTACAGTCTCATTAAAATAATTTTGTACATCGTTACAACACCATTGTGCCTCAAGATTTGAACATACCTGTAAGAGGCTGGATCATTCTGTTTTGCCAGTCATTGTCGAAGCTTCATATGTCTGATACGAGTTTGCGGGGCATTCAAACAAGCATGGTTAAAAATAATTATTACAATATTCAAGTGACTCCTATTGCCATTGTGTTGCTATGGATATGAAAAACATTTTATTATTTGAGAGTGGCATGAAATCTACACCCAAAGGCTGGGCGTGGTTGGCTCAAGAGCGCACATACCCCAGATATCTTTCAATTAGGGTTTTCCATTCAAGTTTGCTTAAGGTTCTGTAGACATGACCTTCTAAGTCGGTAATCGAGTTTATTGTAAACGAGTCAATATTGGATTTTGATAGCATTGAATTTGACTTATTCTACCAAAATATATTTTACAGACAAATACAAATATACTTCCTTCCGAAAAACGGTCATTTGGTACAATAAATGTTTTGATAAATCGATTTTATATTTAATGATTTTTTCACGAACAAATGGTGGCTGAAATATATAGGATATAACGTCAAGGGGTTTCAAGGTAGCACTCGGTATTTTTCTATCGATACAGTGGCCAATCGCGAATATCTCCCACATCTACCTGCTACTATTGCCAGCTATGTTGTTCCGCATGGCAAGTCATTCGAAATGCCTCTTAAAGACACACTGTCACCACATTTCTCTACAAATATATAATGCATTTCTATCAATAAAACTAACCACCAGCCCTCATGGAAACTACGATACAATTTATTCCTAACGAAATTACGTATTTAGATTACATTGTCAAGTGAAAAGTTCGAATGAAGTAATGCAGCGTGTTATCGATCATGAATGAATGAATGAATGATGAATGAATGAATGAATGATAGCAAGAAATAATAGCAAGAATTATATATGAATGGATAAAAGTAATATAGAAAAAGAAGAAAAGAAATACATGTGTGAATGAATGAAAAGATAAATGGTACAGCACGGCCATCTCAAACATGTTAAAGAATGCAAAACTATAGCTAGAACATGTGTTTTTAAGAATCTACTTTGAGACATCTTTACATTAGTATTTAATTCAGATGATTAGAAAAGATAAGATAAGATAAGGTAGGTAATATCGGACCCAGATAGCATTCAGACGTTGTCCCAACGTTGGGCCAATGTCTGCCAATTTGGCCCAACTCTAAATGCTATCTTGGAGATGAGATAACATTAATAATGTTTATAAATATTTTATAATATTTTCATCATGAACAAAAACTTATAACTCAACAGCAGTGAATAAAAATCATGTAAAAGGCCCATAAATGATGAATCAACTTCGAACTGACTTAAACGTCAAGGAAAAGTAAAGACAAGTAATATCAGATGACATAATATTATATTTTCCAAAGGGAAATGGTAGCTACAGCGCGAATGAACACATAAAATAACACTTAGAATCCAAGGTGTTCTAGAACACAAACAGTGTAACGGAAATTAGAAAAAAATATAATATTCTTGTGAAAACCTTAGTAAATCATGGGGAGTATGCAATGTAAATTAAACAACGAAACTGTAAGAGACATTATCGTCAGAGGAATAATTAATGTAGCAATAGTGTCAAACACAAAATTCAACGAACTAAATCAATAGGAGCTCGGATAATAGCTGGGATTAGCGAGACAAGATTAAGCATGGAGTAAAAGAACAGCCCTGAAAACGTAACAGGTGTCGTTGTCAAGACAGAAAACAATGTTTATAGACAAGGACAGACATAGAAAATAGAAACTGTCGTTAGAAACTTTTCAACAATTTTGCTCTCGAAAAGTTTGTGTGTACTACTTATTTTGGAACCAAGGGATTTTTCAGCCGGTTATTACAATATCATTTATGGCATTTCTTCCAAAAACTGAAAATTATAACTCACCAGCAATGAAGAAACGTTTTTTTCCATATACGTTGAACCAACTTTGAATTGACATCTTGTTGGCCGTTTTATACACACATTTCAAGCTGATTTAACTGAATTTTCAGCATTTTGGATCTGAGTGGTGATTTACAATCATCTCTTTAGTTTTACTTGCTTATTTTGAATAGTTTCCCAAGACTCGTAGTTCAATTACACATGTACCTAGCATACACAAAAAAAATGCAAAGCTTGTCTTGTAAGCTATACTTCATCACTGCTTGTACCATTCGTCATAGTTGGGTTCAGAGCTCTAAACCAAAAGCAATAACACGTACAAGGAAACACATAAACGGAATTCAACGATGCAAGTTAAAAAGTGATCCACGATCATTTGCTGGGACGTAAAAAAGCTCTTGACATTAAAGTGTCACTGTGCAGTGAGTGAAATATTGAAACACAAGTGTGTATCTGAGTGGATCTAGATAATCTTTCCTGGACACATGTTGCATGTGTTACCGCAGAATACGATCTTTGGTAATGAATACATCTATATGCAGTCAAAGCATGTCATTCAATCATGTTAACTGTAGTAATAGATTCACGTAGTCTGTTCCAGAATACAACGCTGCCATACACGTCGGTATTGTACTCCAAGTAACAGTTGTTGGACAACATCACTGCCATGTCCTTGGGGAGATGCTTCATGTCAACATGCTGATAAAGCACAACCAGCACGATGTTCTGTCTTCTTGAGATCCCCTCCATCCGGGCCATGTTGTACTCAAACTCACACCAGTGACTCTTCAGGAAAGAAGGAGACAAAACGATCAAGGTCTTGCGGCTATTCTGGATCGCGTTAACGATGTTGGACGCAATTACTTCCCCCGGAAGAAAATCCCGATGATGGATGCACAATCGAAGTCCTCCTTTGTCTTCCAGTTCCGATATCATACTCTCGATAACGAGGCATCTGTCTGTGTCTGCATATGACACAAAAGCATCATACTGATACTCTAGGTCATCTTGGTCAGACGTCTCCAGTTCCCGATATTTTCTTCTCCCAACAAAGTACAGGTATTTCAGTTTCCATCTGTGTCGATACCCTGCCCCTAACCCTATCCCGACCATTGTCACTAACAGACTGGACACTGTCAGGGCAGAAGTAATAACATTTGAGCTGCATCCTTTTTCTAAACCTGTTATTATAGACTCCAGATTTCTAAAGCTGTTGACCATCCCATTTTTAGAAAGACACGTCAGTGATTCCATGTCCTCAACTTTATCAGCGATTTTGTTCATCCACCGGAGTGATTCCAGCGATGAGCACATGCATCTGAAAGGGTTTCCTCTCAGACGGATTGAAACATTTGACAGTTTGTCCAGTTCTTCTAGAGTCTTGACTGGCATTTCGAGAAGTTGGTTATGACTTAAATCAAATAATTTTAGATGTGACAAGTGTTTGAGTTGAGCAGCAGTTGTTCTTATGATGTTATTATTAATTCTGAGAAATTGTATGTTTGTTAGATTTCTAAAGAGAGCCTCTGGTAAGTAACTGATTCTGTTTTGAGATATATCTAGATCTGTCAAATTCACAATGTAACTGAAAATATCACCCTTTTCATCAGAAGCTATAACATTTCCGAGAAAGTTGTTTGAAAGGTTGAGATGTGTCAGACTATTGTTAACATTAAAGAAACGTGAGTGAAACCATTCCATTATGTTGTCAGAGAAATCAAAATGTTCAACTTTTTCAAAACCAATAACAACACCTGTAACAGAAGAAATCAAATTACCATTTAGAGAAATGGCCCTCAAATCGTTTTTCTTCACTTTAGCCCCCATTAAAACCATTCTTAAACAACAGAATGACACTTTCAGTACTTGAAGGTTTGGTGGAAAATTGAATGTAGCGATCCCATTCCCTTTCTGTAGTGTTTTCTGGTTTGAGATATCTAGAACTCGAAGTGCCTTTAGTTGTGTCATTTCAGACAAGTATGGGCCATTATAAAACCTGTTCCATCGGGCCGACAACACCTCTAGAGTTTCGGGTAAATTTAACATGGTTCCTTTTTCGAAATCAATGACTCCATTGCCAGAAATGTCAAGTTCACGCAGTGAGGTATTCTTTAGATGCACAAAATCGTTTACCCGCAGTTGATAACAGGATAGGGATAATTTAGTTATATGGTTCATTTTCAGAATTTGTATTGTAGAATCACGTAGGCCATACGTTGCTTTAACGAATTCAGGAAATCCTAAATCCCAATTTTCTGATATATCAATTGTATGGATACGGTAAAAAGGTGAAAATGTTGAAGGTACGATTTCTCTGATTTGACAGTAGGACATGTACAGATATTCCACATGGGGTACATTTAGAAAAGTTGAGTTTTGCAAGGTCAGTTTGCAGTAGTTGGTATATGGGGTGAAGGCGAGAAGAGAGAGTTTCTTAAGTTTGGCAAATCCTGGTCCAAAGTCTGCCGGACGCCCATCAACGTAAAGATGAGTAAGTTCTGCTAGATACCGAAAGGCTGCGTCAGGATATGTTGCAGGGCCACTGTCATCTCCAGGCCATGCTGTCAGCTGATTGAACTGGATGTTAAGAACCTGAAGTTTATGTAGAGGCTTGAACAGATTTGTTTTGTAGGTTTTTGGATCCAGCTTTAGATCATTGCCTTTTAGGCTTAGGGTGACAAGGTTGTTAAGACCATAAAAAGCCAGTTCATGCAGGGTGTTGAGGTTGTTTCTTTCAAGATATAGACTTTGGAGATTTCTCATTGTTGAAAATACCTTTGGGCCTATTGTTGTTATGCTGTTGCCATCGAGACAAAGCACTGTGGCTGATGTTGGTAAACCCCATGGAACCTGTGTAAGATTTAAGTTTGAACAGTTCACGTATACCCGGTGGTGGCCGATGGTACAAGTACAAGGGGAACAACTCTGACCAGAAATCATTGCTACCAGCGGGATGTTGAAAATACATGTAAATATCAGCTTTGAAGGTTGTAGATTCGCCATTCTCAACATGCTCAGTTGAATATGTTCGGCATATGATCGAGACCGAATATTCTTTGGTGTAGTCGTCTTACTATTTCTGAAAGAAAAATATTTTTTGTATTGAGGATTTTGAAACAGATGTAACCAGGTAGTTTCTGTACTTGTTACTGCCAGGGAACAGCGAACATATTAGCTATTGAAAAGGTAAAGCTGAATAACAGTCACAATTATGATGATATATCAACACGTTTGTACGGAATGGCGTGAGTGATTGAAGATTTGTTGAAGGCGTTTTCAAAGCATATTGTTATGGTTTTGCCCAAGGACCATAAAAGTTGGTCAAATGTTGTTCGGTAACCAGTAACGGATCTTTGTAATACAAAAGGCGAATTACTAATATTATCCAACTTGACTGAGTCACTACACATAGAAAGAAGTTTGCCATGTCATTCTCTCTTGTCTGAATAGGATATTGAGTCAGGAAACACAGAGATGGCATAGATGTACTTCATTGCAGTTTTGCAAGAGAACCAACGGCATACTCAGCAATATGCAAGTGATTCTAGAGAAAGGGAACCTATGATTTGACTGTAACGGTGAGATGTGCATTTACAATACCTCGGTGTTGTATCGTAATGTGTAGTCTATTCCATGTCAAAGATGAACAGTATAGAGGCTAGCTACAGGGAAAGTCACAGGGGAATTGCAAGTTAGTTAAGCACATGATTAATAAGTCTCGGTTAGTCTAGGCAGCCCCGCCAATAGGCTGTGCTCCACTGGCGATACACCAGAGCATTAGTGCATTAAGATTTGCCTCCTATTAAAGGATGATTGAAAACGTGGATGGCAAGGTAACAGTGTGCTCGTGGGAACTGGACTGTCCTCTTATATGTTTTGGAAATTTTGTGTCATGTCCTTTTTCATTCGAAATAAATATTTTCGGGTAGTGGCTGAGGGAGCTCTCCTAGCAAAATGGGGGCAATGCCATGGTCAGTCATGCTCTAGATAGTATATCGGGAATTTCGTGCAAACATTGAGCTCACAGCATTTCTTGATTTACAAGTATAAATTTACATAAATTTATCATTGAAATAGTTTTATGATCATTTTATCATATCCCTTATTTTGCCGGTGGTATATATGAGGGTGGTATAATAATTATATACTTCAGACAAGACAATTCAGTTATTAGTTTCATAAAATTCATATATACCTTACTAAAACAGATTGCAAGACAGGTGACTGTAGGCTCTTGTGACCAACATTGATTTTGGAGTGAGTAGCTGCTATTACCTGGAACCACAGTTTACAATGTTTATCATCTTACAGTGTGCGTACTCGCACATGAAAATAGTGAAACCGTTATATTTCATAATTATAATAATATAGAAATAGCAAATTGACACTGCGCGTGTAATTAAGCGATATACTGGAAGGATTAATCCTGTAGAACAGTACCGTTTCTTTCTCGCATTGTGATTCCACATCTAAGCCACAATAACACCAAAACATGCTCAACTGAAGAAAAAACGTTTCCAATATCGTTTTCTTAACAGTAATGTAGACGATTTTTCGAAGATAAGTTGTTTCAGAGTTTTTACAAGTGAGACTGATATCTACTCACCAGCAGTGACGTCCTGACGTTGCAAACGTGGTTCCTTGACTGTTGAAATCAATTTAATATCCTGGTCACTCGCTTACAGCACAGTCCGCTCTTGAGCAAATTAACTCGTAAAGTTGTAAACATGAATCCCACTTCCCTGTTGCAAGAACTAAAGAATACTCCTGTCGTAGAGCGAGAAAATGAGCTGAAAGAATATGAGTTAAAGTTCAGAGTTCTTTTGCAAACTCTGATCCACAATGTGACATATATTTGTTGTGTAAATATTTAGTTAGAAATGCAAATTTCATGTCATAGTCCAGTCATGTTTCAAGAGCGAATGTTTCATGTTCTGTACACAGAACTATAGCCATATGGAAACGCAAATGGCGATTCACTCTCAAAACATTCATTTTTATCAACATTGATTGACTCCGATATTTCTTCCAATAGTTCCAAACGTGAATCAAATATGAAGTTCCTCTCCTTATTTTTCTAAGAGTATACGTGTAATACATCACAAATAACAGTGTAAAATGGGCAATGTCCAGATTTAAATGAACCGTCCCCAGGAAAATGAATGAAAATGGGACGTTTAGCTCTTTCTCATCTCCTTGATTGTAGATAAACACACATATATATACTACCTCCTTGTTTCCATTATGTTGCCATTGGTAACTGGAGAATACAAGCGTATGGTCTGCAGGTGAAAACAATTTCTTCTGAACCGGAAACTGATGCTCAGTCAACATAAAGTTCCTAATCAAACATTTTCTATGTTTTTCTTCATGTCCAGGCTGGACACGGATTGTAAACTATTGTCATGATCTCGCGCATGTTGATAGTAACAAGCAACATCGAGTGAGTATTTGTGACATTTATTAAGTCACCGACACTAATCATCATGAAGTCAACAACATAATAACTTGGCATAACTCCGCACGCAATGATATCACCCCTATATCTAATTACGTCAAGAGACAATAATGACGACTACACTGTGATAAACTGCACTATATTGCCCCTAACCTTTGATATTGGTGAATGTTAGAGAAACAGTATAAAATTATTGTATTGTAAAAAGTTGTAATTAACTTTTACAACAATTAGTATGTGTGGAACTGCTTATTTGAAGTGATATGGTGTTACACAGTCACATCCTAAAATATATGCGATATCACGTAATTTGCCGTTCATGACATAACAAAATGACGTCAATGCGTCCTCTTAACAATTGATTTTACAACAGTGATATTTCCGAAAGATTGATATGTAATGTTCTTCAAATAAACGAATATTTATAATCCCCTCCCCACTTGGCATACCCAGTACATCACGCTCCACACCCAACACACGGTACCCCACACGCCACACTTCCCACATCCCATATCCCACACCCCACAATCCATCCGAATTTCACTCGGGTTCTCCACAGTTATTAACTACTTAGACCTACAATACGTAGGTCTTTCTTTCTAATCTGGGTCGATTGGGTAGCCCAGTGGTTAAAGCGTTTGCTTGTCACACCGAAGACCCACGTTCGATTCCCCTGCTGAGATATTACTGGAGAATTGCTTAAAGCGGCAAAAAAAACCCCACTCTCTTACTCTCTCCTGGTCAAAACAGATCAGCTAAATCTGTCTTCGTCTAAATTTACTATACAAGTGTTTCGGAAACAAAGCAGCTCGATCTACTTAATGAATTTATTTAAAGGCAACTATCAACATTTTATTTTAAAATAATAGATATGCAATCAGTGGAAATCATTTTAGAAACTATAACTCCTTTTTTCTGCCCGCTCTCTTACTGGTTAAAATCGAAGATGAGAGCCACCTAAATAAAATACGCACGGTCTTAACAGCCGCGTTAAACACACACACACACGCACGCACGCACGCACGCACGCGCGCACACACACACACTGTCTGGGTACCAGTAATCCGCAATTCCCAAGTGCTCTTTGGATGGTACAAGTAAGTACTGTGGACCCTTTCTAACCATTTATCACACTAAAGCGCATAATAACAAACCTATATCGAACAATCGAACAATCGAACAATCACCATTCATGAAGTCGACTCTTAACCAGAGTGAGGAAGCTTCGTAATGCAAATAACTCCATGTGAAATTAAATCATTATGTGGTTAACTTAAGTCAAGTCTAAATAAGGTTGCCATATTAGTGGAACTGACCAGGCATCGAGATCCGATATGTCGAATTGTTGGCTAAAACGAAGTCGACTCTCAACCCTTAGGTTCAACATGTTGCCATGCCATGAAAACGTTGTAAAACTGTTTACAAGTCGAAATCGGATATCCCGAAATGTTCGTTAGCACTGGGTCTGCCACTTTTTAAACATGACTTTATATATGAAGATTTGAATTCATGAACTGACGGAATATTGGTGGCATATGTTCCTATTTTATTACCAGGTGCAATTCCGACATACAACATATAAACTCTAAACATCTGGGATGTAGACTCAGCTCCTGCTTCTCCCATTTCATATATACTCCGGTAAAGCCGAGATAGGAAGTTGGTCACCGCCTGCACACTGTAACTGGCACATGAGAATGGTGTACAATGTAGTCGCTGACGCTGCCGAGAAGCGTCCTCCGGATCTTCCCTATTCCTCGCGCCCCAGTGATAATCATACTGGCGTTTTCTTCATCGGCAATACGCACGATTACCTCCCCTGGATTGCCGATCACGCTCTTCACCTTGCCTGTCATCTGTCAAAAAACGCAGAAATACGTGAGGGAGTGAGTGAGGGAGTGAGTGAGTGAGTGTTTATCCCTCTTTTAGCAATATTTCAGCAACATGAAGGCGGGGACAGCAGAAATGGGCCTTACACATTATGCCCGTCTGAGGAATCGAACCTGGGTTTTCCATGTGACGAGCGAACGCTTGAACCACAAGGCTACCCCGCCTCCCATGTGGTTATAATACATTTTGTCTGCAGCCACCCCCTAAATCATTTCACGAAAGGGATGTTAATCCCGTAAACGGAATTGGCATTTCTACGGACTTGACACGGTCCCCTTGCTCACTGTCAACGATGTGTCGTTTTGTGTTTCAACACGGGGTGGTGGGATAGCCTAGTAGTTAAAGCGAAAAACCGAGTTCAATTCCCAAATGGGTACAATGTGTGAAGCTCATTTCTGGTGTTCCCCAACGTGATATTGCTGGAATATTGCTAAAAAGCGGGGGGAAACGCGCTCGCCCACTCACTCATTCACTCACTCACTCATTCGCTCACTATTTTCCACTATTTACGCTACTGTGACTGCATCCTTTTGTGTCTTGTTCCTCTCCGTACATTTTCGCTTCTTTCGGCATGGAAAAGAAGGTAGGGGTGAACCCGGGCCTTAGGAGTGACATGAAAACAATTGATATGTTTGGAAAATCGTATCACCTGATATTGACGTCACATGTGTACCCGAGTGAAGACTTCGGCGTGCAAGCGAACTATTTAACCACAAGGCTACCCTACCTCACTACGGTAGGAGTATGGAATATCTCTTGAGTTTTGGGTCCGCACGATGTTCCCCAAGTACGTTTACATTCTCAACCATCGCTGCGAATAATGTTGCACATAAAAAAGTTTAATTTACTGCACCAAGCATATTTCCAATACGCACACACGCCATTTACGCATGCACGCACTTACCCCGGCGTCCGAGAGCAGGGCACTGAATCCCTCAAGCATCTTGTTCTTTTTCTGTTGTTCCTGTTCCATCTGATCCACTACCTGTTTGATGTCTGGACGCTCATGGCCTGCAACAGTGACAACATCACTAAGACATCCTTCATCATCCCCTGTGAATCACCACCATCATCATCATCATTTTCCTCGACCACCTCATTCTCTTTGTCCATTCATCTTTGTCTTTCATCAGCGTCTTACATCATCATCATCATCATCATCATCACCATCATCATCGTCATCATTTTTCATCATCTTCGCCTACTCATAAAAAAGAATGTCAGAGAATCCTACCTGCGCTTAGACAGTGGTGATACTCGGGCGAGTGGACGGCGATCACGAAATCGTCAGGCCTGTGGACATGTTGTTTGTACCCTGAAACAAGCGTGAGTGAGTGAGTGAGTGTACTTGAATAAATGACGCTTTCCACAAAATTTCCACAAAATTTCACATCACAATCCCAGAACACTTTGTACTGTCGTGTAATGGGAGAGAAAGTTCACGACTCCTTTCTCTCAAAAAGTAAAGAGGACCCGTGAAGATCGGTTAGAACTTGAAGCCATGCTTGTCGTGAGAGGATGGTCTGACTCGCTGACTTGGTTGATACATGTCATCTTATCCTAGTTGCGTAGATCGATGCTCATGTTATTGGTCACTGGATTGTCTGGTCCAGACTCGATTATTTACAGACCGTCGCCATATAGCCATAATATATGAATTTAGAGTAAAAATAAAAACACTCACTCTAAATGAAAAAAAAAGCCGCAGTTGAATAAATAGTGCACTGAGTTAATCAATACGAGTATTCCAGATATATCCCGTTGTCTGATGGAAAAGGGCCGCCCGAGGTGCTACACGTGTTAGATGTTGTTTCACGTTTGCGAAAAACCTGGCTAGCTATTCTCGAAACGTTGGTAGCCGTCGACGTCCTTAGGCCTATTCTTAACACTTAACACATTAACGATGGTGGGCTGAAGGGACGCAACTCTGCACAGCCAGTTCTGATGCCTTACCGTACAGCTTAACACGGAACATGTTATCATCCCCGATTAGGATCGAGGGGAAAATGTAAGTGTGACCAATAGGGATTACTTATTCGTGAAAGATACTCCGTTGTTGAGGTCAATAGAACGGCGGTCAGTCAGCGTTATAACGAGGTTACTTGACCTAGTTGCTATGACCCATGGGCGAACCTGGTCATCTAGCCTGTTAGAACCAGCTGGCAGATCACAAAGCAGGAGTGCCTTTTGTTTTACGCCGCTTTTGGCAACATTCCAGCAATATCACGGCAGGGGAACAGAAATGGGCTTCACACATTGTACCCCTATGGGGTGGGGAGGATCGAACCTGGGCCTGCGGCGTGAAGACCGAACGCTACACCTCGGCTCCATTATTTTTCAGGAATGGAGTAGCTCGGGCACTACCATCTCGGACACTACCATCTACATAAACAGGGGACACGAACTATTTATGATGCCGGGATCGGACCCACCTGTGACCGGATGTTATAAAAACTTGGAGTCAAATCTGCGTGCACTATTTCGGTGATATCAAAACCATATGCACTCAAAAGAACCCGCGAATCCGTTGGTAAATGATCAGATGGTGTTCACAGGAATACGTGCCATGACCTAGTTGCGGATACAGCAGCGCATAGTAAACTTGTCCTCGTCCACACAGCTATGAATGGCAAAGGAACGTAAACTAAGTGTTCCTGATTGCTGCAAGAGCTGTATGATCCCCAAGGAGTTGAAACTCGACGTACCGTCGACAATGATCAAGAGAACTTAAAATCAAAGCGTCTTTGAGCAGTTGTGCTGGAGCTCTGTGTGTCTGTATGTCCGTCAAAACCTTTCATGGAAATTAGTGCATTTCCCCTTCATGTAATAAAACTTATTTAAACTAGCGAGCAAAAGAAAGTATAACACCTTATAATGCCACACAAACAAATACCAACGAGAGTTGTGATACAAGGTATATACAACAGTATTTGCCTGTCTATTGTATAGAAAACGACATTAGAATCTATGCCGAATAGACGCCTACACAAAATAAAGAGGTTGTATACACATAAAAATAATTATTCACGATACAACAAACCGAGTTTATGATATATGATATGATAAAATACATCCTTTGAAGGAACGTCACAATAACCCGACGTCACGATGACATTTGAACCATGGTTTACATGTCAATATTGACACGTACAAGTCGTGCAAACCATGGGATTCACCTGCTAAACAATCAGATTTTCATTGCAAGAACCAGATACCAGATGACAACAAGATGGATGTTCTGGGAGAGGCAATTAGTATATCACAGCAAACAACAGATTCGGGATGAGTGCCAGAAATCAGTCGAGGAAACAGAACGTAATTAGCTGGTAGTGGTTGTTGTGCCACTGTAATGTCACCAATAGTGATTACCCAGAGAAATCAATGATGTTGCAGAAAGTGCTCACAGACGCGAACGGGACTGTCTGTTGGGAAGGCGAGATGAAAACGGTGGATGGAGAAGTGGTTGAATTGCAGCATCAGCATCAATGATTATTCAGTGCATAATGAACCCATTCAGGATTCTGTCAGCAGATGACAGGAAACAGGGTTAACGAGCTTACGTGAGTGTGTGTGAGAGAGAGATAACAAGCCATATCTATTAAATCAATTCTGGGTCTTCCATACAAATGTTTATACAACTTTATTAATATACGTCTTTTGGAAACACTTCTGCTCACGCTTCAACTGACACAACATTAATTAAATCACAAATCATCGTATCCCAGTCACGATCAACGCTCTCGTTTTGACTCTACAAGGGACTGCTCAAGTATCATAGTATTTACACGGGACAAAGTGTTACCAGTATTTTATAGCGGTATCTGTTATTGAAAACTGGAAATTTACAGACCAACTGACCACGTTCCTCAGTGATAAACCTGTCAAGGGTCACAGTGATAACGAACATGAGACTTAATCCATGACCTGCATCTCTCGGAGACCAGGTGTTTTAGGCTGTTTGTAGTTCACGATGGTCAATACACGAGCGCGCCACGTATTCCTTCGTGGCATATACTCAGGATTGAAGCTTTGGTCCAGCTGAATGACACAATCTCAAGTTCACAATAACAACGATGTTGTATTACTTGGTGAATATTCTGCTGTTTTGTAACTGTGTACAATGTATATTGTATAAACGCCCTCTGGCTTGATGTGTAGAGTATTTAACAATGACATTACGTTCTATTCTTTTGAATGTATTTCATGAGAAATCTAGTATGCACAACGAATCTACGTACAGTGCTTTTGTTTTCTTTGAAAGCTGATTGATAACTATAATTGTAACATATTTCTATTGAATGATCTTGTAAATCATCCTGTAACTGCCTTGTAGCAAACTCCTTGTTTATTTTACCCAGGTGTTGTGTAGTGTGTGGGTTGGTGTAGTCATACCTCTTGCCAAGCGAGCTAATTCCCCGAACTCGCGATTTAATAACAGTAAAGTTGAGTTGAATTGTGCGTCGTATCTGTTGGGGTTAGGACCGTTTCATATTTTGCCGACAATCCCACTAGCGGCATCTTACGACAACGGTTTGCTGCAGACCGATTCTAAGCGGTATCTTATAAACCAAACCACATAAATAACTGTCATAACCGACTCTATGTTTCTCCGAGCCCCCGACACCAACAAGAAGAGATTGCCGAAGATCATTTCCAAACGGGATCTTCACGGTTCCGTGTTATAAACGAACAGAAATATAAATAACGTTCAAAAATACCCCAAAGCCCAACTCTAACCACTATCCCGCCACTTGTAATGAATGCCCAGGTCCGCGTCCCTCAAAGCGGTCTAACCACAACGATGAACGCAAGTTAATGTTTATGCTAAAAGGAGGGGGCTGGTCCTTTTTGAGAACGAGTGTTGTGTGAGTACGTGAACATACACACTGGCGAGGTTAGTCTGGAGACTAAACAAACCCATGGAACCAGCTGTAAAGTCTCAAACACGTGAAGGATTAGAAGAAAATGTCGACGCGCGGCGGTACGTCTTCCCCTTGAATTTTTACACGAACTCCAGGAATTAGAAACTGTACCAGATCAACAACCAGTCTGCCACAAGAGGACAACCAGTAACATCACCATCCATGCAACGAATGTGCATTTTCTTAACAGTCTACAGAAATCTGCACAAAATACCTATGTGTCAATGTTGAAAGCAGATCTCGTAGGTGATATCTTTATCAAGACACTTGGTGCTTACCACAAACTGAGTCAGTTTAATTTTACGCCACTTTAGCAATATCACAGCAATGGAAATGGGCTTCGCATTTTGCATTCGCAGGGAATCGAACCTGGGTCTTCGGCATGACAAGCGAACGCTTTAACCACAAGACTACCCCCACCGTCCTGTTTATTGTTGAACATGGAAAATGACTGTACTGAGTTAAGAAAGATCGAGGGTTTCTAGGAAAACACTGCCCTTTCGTCTTTGCTTTGCCCCTAGCCATTCCAGCTGACCCGCCCAAGATACCACAGTAATAACGGCCAAAGTGCCGATGTACGAAATTACATACGTAAACAGAGTTGCCAACCCCAAGACATTAAATAATACGTATTACTTAGAGATATCCTTTTTAGTATGTATGAAATGTATATTAGGGCCTATTTTCAATAGCATCTGAGATATGGGGTAATTGCCCTAGCTTTATGATGAACTTGATAAGTTACGATTACACAATGACATTTAGGAAGTGGTCAAACGTAACATATGTCATATTTGTGATTACACTTTCGGAGTAAAGTACAAATTCTCGTACTTGTGGAAGTCGCGGTGGCTGAGCGGGTTAGGCAGCTGACTTTGTGTGCTGGCGATTAGCTACCTGACTCTGAGGATGCAGGTTCTAATCCCGGGATTCAACTAAAAAAGTACTAGAATTTGCACTTTACTAAGAAAATGCAATCCCAAAATTGACATATGTTGAAAAGTTACAAGAAGCAGCAAGAATTGTAATAGTTAGTATAATGAAACTGGACGGTTACCATTGAAAGATAGACGAACTCGAGAAAACTCTGTACATTTTACAAAAATGTTAACATGCAAGCTCCTGATTTCCTGATTGAGTTACCTCCACCTTTTCGAAACAATTTCGGGATACAACTTGCTTAAATAAAACAGACTTGGCTGTTCTTAAATCTCACACCTCAAATCTGCAAATGTCATCTATTTATGCCTCTGCAGTTTTATGTAATGCTCTCTCCTCTAGAACAAAATGTACAAATTCATTATCATCGTTTAAATCAAAGTTA